>NC_044207.1:14794460-15094460 GCF_900880675.1 Sparus aurata | reverse complement strand
GAAAGCTGTGACGGCATTGTGGTCGTGGTATATTATGCCTGTTGTCTACTGTTAATGGGTTGTTTCTGTGTTTTTTGTCATTGGTTTTTAAAACAATCTGCAGGGGATTGTGAGTTTTAGTTTGCCTGGTAAACACACCAACCTCTTCGGCTGTCACAGCTAAAGTGTCTCTGGGCTTGTTAGGTAAAGCAGAAAAGGCCTGTTGTTCACAATGTGGCCCACTTTGCTAACACATTTCAACCCCCAGCTGCTTTTAATACAATCCAACCACACATTTTAGCTAGTTAACTACTGTCCACTTTTAATCTTGATGCTGGCATGGTGAAATTGGTACTGGACTTCTTAACATGTAGGCCCCACGCAGTCAGGGCTACAGGGGCTTTATCCCAGAAACGGTTGTCATCCACAGGCTCACCCCAGGGGTGTGTCCTGTCCCCATTATTTTATATTCTATATACAAATGACTGTAGGAGTAACTACGGTGGTAGGCATCTCCTGAAGTTTGCAGATGATACTGTTTTAATAAGTCTGCTCCAGGATGGAGAGGTCGATCATGGGCCAGTTGTGAAAGACTTTGTAGAGCGGTGTGACTTAAGGAAAACCTCCCACTCAACCTTCCTAACTATAATCAAGGGCTCACTTGTTGAGTTGGTTGAGTGCTACAAGAAACTGGTAACAGTGGTCGATAAGAACTTGAACTATGACCTGTAATCTGCAAAAAGGGCCTGCAGAGACTTTATTTTTTTGTGTAGACTGAATACTTTTAATGTGGACAAGACACTGATGGCTTTATTTTATAAATCCTTTATTGAGTCCATTTTAACCTTTTGTTTAATTTCTTGGTATGGGAACCTCAGTGCAAAAGAAAAATCGTTTGTTCAGTATTGTTAATGTAGCCAGCAATAGGCATGCAGCAGCTTTCTTTGGCAGATATCTATGACAGACAAGTTTTGCGGAGGGCACGGTCGATCCTGGCCAGCTCTGACCACCCGCTTTTGGAGGAATTTGTTCTTCTCCCTTCTGTGCGGAGACACAGGTCCTCAGGATAAAAACCAATAGGTTTAAATTTTCCTTTTTTAATAAATGCTCTTAATTTGCACTAAACCTTGATTGCACTGCTCAGCAGCACTTTACTATGGCTACTATTTCAATGGTTTGATACTTTTACTTTTAATCAATGTTCCATGTCCTCTTTATGTTATCTTAGTGTTTTTTTTTTTTTTGCCCTCTACTATAAATCAAATTTCCCCTCGAGGGACACTAAAGACCTGAACTGAACTGGTCAATGCCCTAAAGCTTGAAACTGTTACTATTACGTTTGGTTAGAGTTTAAAAATAAAGACTCCGGGGTCAAGTTTGCAATAATGCATAACACAAAATGTCCGATAAGATTTTCAAAATTAACTTTGCTGACAAATGCTTTGCATTGTCAGTTATGTAACTCTGAATTACCCTGGGTGGAGTAGCAGGAGACCTGGCAGGAGGCTGAAAAAGTTGGTGTGTTTACCAGAAAAAATACATCTCATGAACGGCTATCAGCATCGCAAGATGAACAGACACAATCAGAGCTGAGATGTCTATGTGTTATCAGTTTGAGCCAAGCCTAGAGAATGCAACCAATCGAGGGCTTGAAAGAACAGCAGTGGGATCTGTAATGATGCTAAAATGATGGCAGTAACTGGAGCATTCTCTCAATTAGTACAACAGCAGTAGGAACAATAACAGTTATACGACATGAGGGTTGTAGATTGTGTTGAGAGTTTCGCTGTATACAAAAAGTATTCATCATTATAAATGCGGCTCATGCAAATTTGGCAGCCAGCTTGTGGACTTAAAAATGCAGCGTTTGTGTGCCTTTAATCAGACAGGTGTCTTCCTCCTCCTCTCTGTCCTGTGTCTGTGGCAAGATGATGTTAGCATAGTGACAGCTAGCTGACGAGATTAACATCAGGAGTAACAGTGAATCAACAGACGAGCCCTCCTCCATCTCCAGTACACAATCAATACTGTTGATGTAGGGCAACTGTGATGAAAACACACATGCACATACGCACACATGCACGCACGCCCAGGCATGCACGCACGCACGCACGCACGCACGCACGCACGCACGCACGCACGCACGCACGCACGCACGCACGCACGCACGCACGCACACACACACACACACACACACACACATTCAGACATCTGGTTACGTGACAGATGTGGCATTTACTGAAATGGAACAATATGCCTGTGATGAAATGCTGAATGAAGTCGGCTGCTGGTTTATGGAAGGAAGAGAGAGAATATGTAACAGCTACTGTAATAAAAGTTTGATTGATTAGATGTGGTGTTGTGCTCTGTGGCTCATGGAGGAAGGCATGGAGCATGTTTATATGTACGTGGTTTGACTGTTTACACTGACAATCAGTCAAAATCAATCAGTCCATCGACTTACTATCCATGGTTCCTTCAGCATACCCAGTTTCTTCCTCCTCTTCAACCTGGATAGAAAGAAAGATTTAGACGTTGTTCCATCGTTTGTTTATCGCATATATATTGTTTTCTTTCTTCTGTGCCACAATAGCTGTCATCCTTTCGATGCATGTTTGAGTGATAACTTGTGATAAAGGAAGAGACTGACACAACGTGGCTAAAAGTACGTGCACCACTGTAAAGCTCAGTGTGGTGGCTCCGGTCTTGGCCAGTGGCAGTGTCTAACTCTGGCTTATTAAAAAATAAGAATAGAGGTGGAGTGGATTGGAACTGAGGCGGGGCAAGAATTCTGGTTGCTGACAGCTATGTAGACAGCTTTATATCGTGTGAGTGAATAAAAACTCACACTCTGGACGGTTGTCATGAAGAGATTTAGCCTTAGAAATCAAAGTTCATTGAAAAACATAGAGTTAATACCATCACAATATTGCAGTATTTCAAGTTTTTTCTTTCCTGCAATATTTTTGTTTTGAGCCTGCTGCATAGACACATTGTGTGCATACATCATGCATGATTATTCAAAAGCTGTAAACTCAAACTATGATGACAGGATAGTTAGCAGAGGTAGAATGAAAGGTTAAAAAGCAAGACAAACATGGCTCCAGACAGGAACTATCAGTGAGAGAATTGCAAGCAGCAGTGTTGAAACTGGAGTTGTTGAAGGTAAGCTGAGCCTAAGTGCTAAGCAAAAGCTTAGTATTTTCTATAGTCTAAAGTTTGAGAGAAACGAAGGTCGTTGGGGATGGACTCACTTTTGAAGCCAGCCTCATGTGGCCATTAGAGAAACTGCAGTTTTTGGCTTTTGATTAGTAAGCCCCTACGGTTGCCGCTTGGCTAAGACCAGAAGCATGCCGTGTCCTTATACTTTTGGCCATGAAATGATGATGAAAAGTGGGCAAGAGTAAATCAAAAAACTGACACAAAGAAAGTGCAGAGCACTGAGTGAACCCTCAGTCAAACACACACACTGAGCCTCGAGGAAGCCTGAAACTCTCAGCAGCCTCATTCGCTGAATTGTCATTATAGAGTCACAAACACAGGCCAGAGTCAAACGGGGCACAAAACATTGGTTAAAAGACATTTATCTGTTTCGAAGGGAATTCTGATTCATTCGCCTTAAGCGTCGTTCTTATATTTGCGACCAAAAGTCTAAATTTTTAAAGTCGCATTGCTGCAGATTTCCATGGTTATCTCTTCAGTTTTGGCCGTCTGTATAATTCTGGCACAATTAACTGATAATGACTCCTGTGTTAGCATTCCAAAATCATGAATTCTTAAGATTTAACAGCCTGATGGCACACCGATATTAATAAAGGAGTAAAAAGTTCAAACAGAATGATTACACTGAGTTCACCCATGACAGAGAAAAGAGCAGAAATCTGTTTACTTTACTTAGCCAAAAAAAAAAAAAAAACAATTCAAAAAATCATTTTTTGTCCTTTGTTTTTTAAATAGAGATAAATCCTTCCCTGAGGGTGGAGATGGTTCAAAATTGAAATGTTAATGGATCATTTCAAAGGCACACAGAAACAGATCAGTCATGAAAACACCAAGGTGTGAGAGAAGAGAGGGAATGTCACGAATACAAATCAGATTTTGTGTTTCCAGTTCGTTGCCAGGACACACAACTTGAATGTCCCCTTTAATCGGTGATACTGATGTGTTTTTTTCAGTACAAACTGGGAAATGGCTGCATTATCTAACACAATCTAATAGTGTTTGCTGGCAGTAGAAACTATTAAAATCGTGCCACACATTTACAAAAAATCAGCCTGGGAACATGTAATCTACTGTCTCTACTAGCCATGTCTCTCAGGCACGCTGCTACGTGCTTCATCACCTCCATGTTTCATGTCACTTCCCACCGAAAAAGCAATTGAATGTGTGAAAACGGAGCATCCGACTTCCCGTTAGAGAGAAAAACATCTAATATGCACATAAATACAGCGTGAGATTACCGTCTGCAGACTTTGTGCGGGTGGAAAAACATGTTATTATTCTCATTTTCGTACTTTGTCCAAATAATTTGGATAACAGGCAAGAATGCACATCCTGGTGTTATATCAGGTGCAAAAATAATATCGAGAAAATACGTGTGCTCGCTGAAAAGATAAATATGTGCTCTAGGAAAAAAAGTTTAATTCAATCTTCATCAGATTGAATCAGCATGTCAAACCCTGTCTTTAATTGCATAAACATGAACGCATGAAATTGACTTTTACAGCAAAGAACTTCCCAGATATCAGTTACATATTGGTCAAAAGGATGTCATTTGTTTCCTGTTTCCTGTCTATTCTTGTAATGACAGATGTGCCCAACTGCCTTAACCCAAACTATGATCTCCCTCTAAACCTTCCCCAAAAGATTTTGTGATTAAACCTAACTGGACTCGAACTAGAGTGTGTAAAGTGTCACACCATAAACAGATTTTTCAACGGTGATTCCGTACCAAAAAGGTGCAAACAAATAATCATTCATCATTTCAAATACTTTGCTTGCCTAAAAGTACTAACAGCACACTGGGAAGAATACAAAATTCATTCACTCATTACCCTACTTCAGTATGAAAGTCCTACCAGCACCATGCCTTTGTGACAAAATACCCCTGCTTGATATTAACAGAAACTCATTATTTTGTTTCCATATTGACCCAAACTTTGTCCATAAAACACACAAAAACAAATGCAAAAACAAAGTGACTGCCTGCAGAATGCGCAGAATGTGTAAAACTACATAAACATTCAGAATTTCCAAGTTCAAAACTAACTTCTTTCACTGATTACATGATGCGGCAATCATCCATTGGCTGGCATGTCAGTAGCTCAGGGGAGAGAGGAAAGACGAAGGGGTCTGTTGTAGTCTCTGGGGCAGGCAACAACAAACTTCATGGGTTTATTAGCTAAGAATCAAGATGCAGAGGTTGGAGGCCATTTTATAAACACTCATATTACTGAATAGTGGCGTTGCGGAGTGTAATATAAGCCATTTTTTTAAGATAAAAGTATATAAAAGCATATGTGATCCTAGTTCGTTGCTATTTCATGGCCATTTAATAATGGAACACTGTGTTTTGGAATAAATATTTTACTGAAATTGATCTACTGAATGGTTAGGAATAAGACACAGCAATGTTTGATGCATGACAGATCGAGGTGCTTTGTTAGTGAGCTGCCAAAAAACGGTGAAAATGCTCATTTGTTTGGTTGTGTGTTGATTGTAGTGGCCCGATGCTGTTTGATCTACAAGAATCTAAGCTTTTCAGCAATATATGGCATGAGAACACATTTAACCTGAGGAGTTGTGTAGATCGCCTAGACATAGTTGTTTTGCCATGCAGATGAGCTGGACAACCCATCTCATGTTGTCCTGGACCTGGAGGTGCATGGGATCAGGAAACGGTCCGATAACTAGTAAAAACTGTACTGGATGATTAAACCGGTCCTCAGTTTAAAATCACAAGAAGATGATAATAGACAGGATTCGAAAAAAGATCCCAAGAAATCTTTATTCAGTCCCTGAGAAGATGCAGTATTCAGTTTCTTCACCCTGTAGCTACCCTACAGTAGGTGGAGTGTTGGTGTATCTCACTGAAGTAATTGTGTGTGAATTATAATTTTCTGCCTTCGCTCTTAGACTGCAGCCAAATAATGAAACTGACTTTTCTTGGATTTTACCAAACAATTTTTTCAGTATGGGGATGGCTGACTGTCAGTACACTAACAGCTTGGCATCATGCAGACAGATGATTGCAGGAAAAAAAAAAATACAAGCTCCCTTGACATTTCTATCTATTACAGGCTCCGACCTTGTACTGCTGTGAAACTGACTTCTAATGGTTGTGATTTAGACATGTGGCGGCTGGCAGAGGGGTCACAGTGAAGTGGAGACGCGGTTACACTCAGAGGAGACCCAGAGCGAAGTGAAGCGGAGCTCTGTTCGTGTTAAATAAATGCCGTCAATGTGGGGGAGTGCTGGGTGCCAACGACGAGCCAGCTTGGCATGCGGGTACACCAACTGGTCGGATGAGTCAGAGAGAGGGAGGAACACATGCACAGCACGCATTGCTTACACGTGATGGAGACAAGATAGGCGTATAAACACACACAAACATTAGTTTCTTTATTCATGGGAAGTTGATGTTCGTATGTGGTACACGCAACACATGCCATAAACACACACTCCCACGCAAACATCCATAAAAACAACGGCTAAAGTCTGTATCCATGTTCGCAGCTCTGTGATGCTGCAATGCTCATTACACACCGCGTGGAGCAAAACCGTTAAACGGATGCAGGCAGGACAGTGTTTCCTCTTTCTTGTCCAATTACTGCCGAGGAACAAATGGACCAATGACTGACAGACCATCATCCCTACAGTCCGACAGTGCTGAGCAGTCAGCTCATTAGAATGCAACATTGTCAGATGCAGTCTAAAAAAACTAGTAATATTAAAGAAGTAGCTATTTCCATTTAATGCTACATTATACTTCCAATCCTCTACATTTCTAAAGCGAATACTGTATTTTTTTACTCCACATCTACATTTTTACAAGATACGAGATTTGAACAAAACAAAGAGGAATGATATCGTTTTAAAATATCTATTTGGTAAAGGTGAAAGTCATCTACATAAATAGTAACTGAATAAAAGTTTTAAAGTATCTGATATTAAAAAATACTTCAGCGTCAAAAGTAATTTTCCTTTTTTTCAAATCCCTTTGCAATTGAAATATATTATTTAAAAAACCCTACTTTGGCCATGCTGCAGAATGTAATCTGCAAAGTAACTAGTAACTACAGTATAGTTATACGTAATGGATTCAATTACAATATTTGCCTCCTTAATGGAGTGAAAGTATGAAGTAGCAGCAAATTGGAAAACTCAGTACCTGAGTAGATGTACTTAGTTACATTCCAGCATAAGGTTATGTAATGACATGTAATTTGTTCTCCAATTTATGTTACTAATAAACAGAAATAAATGCATTTATGATTAATAAGTCCCCCAGATAAAATGTCTGTGATAACTTTAGTTACATGTTAATTTGCAGCCTCAGTTATTCGTACATCAACTCAACTAATGAACTAATAAATAATGATGCAGTCTAGATAATGCAAATGCACAACTACTACTAAGAAGATGAATTGTTCGTCCACTGGGAAGAGTGAGTTTACTCAGCAGATGTGGAAGCTGTCTGGAATTTAAAAATTAAAAATAAAACCAAACGAGCGGGGCGGCAACATCATTTATCTCTCCAATATTCCTTCCTGCTATTATCCCCTCACATCAGACTCTGAGTGAGTCACCTGTGTGATCTAATCAAATAAGCTGCGGCTGTCGCCCTCAACTCACTAGATTCAAAGCTCAGGGCAAAAATATTGAACTGTCATGTCTGTCAAAATGAACCTGGAGACGCTGTGGGGTGCTGAAAAACTCCTCATCATCAGGCAGCAGCTCCGTGATGTGCATCACTTTTTGCTACGATGTAGCGAGACGAGACGACGTAAAAGACGTAACAGACAGAGAGGGAGACTAGAAGAGGCGTGTCAGTGTCTCATCTGCAATCATTGTAATCAGCAATCAATCAATCATCCTGTTAATGCTAACTGTCCTTGTGGTGCGTTTAGGAACAGCAGGAACAAGTCCTACTGATTCTACCTTTAAGTTTAATAGTCTTTGAATTATATTAATATGACGTGAGGTTCAGTTAACTTTGACCAGACATGGCTGCTAGAAATGTCTCCTTCAACTTTTCATTTTTTATACTTTGAGTACATTTCAGAACCCATACTTTATTACTTTTACTTAAGTTAACAGGTTGAATCAGTACTTCTACTTTTAAAATAGTCTTATTTTTTATTTTATTTTATGATTTACTTGTATCAGCACTTCTACTTAAGTAAAGAGTGTGTGTACTTTTGACACCTCTGACAGACAGAAAAAATCAGAGAAAGTATATCTCATTCTTTAATTCTGAAAGATACGACAGCCTAATATTAACTGAAGGTTAAAGATTTGTTCTGTTTGTCTACGTTTGAAGATTTATGCTCGTAAATGCCATTTTTGTTAAACTGACACATTTACATTGTTCACATTTAGCCAGATATTAATGAGAATAAAAAAAATATACCATCAAATAATGAAATGGACTCACAACCACACAGGATGTTAGAACTAGAACTAGAAGCGGTAAAGAGCAGTAACTAATTGGAGGGAAATATTCATGAGACCTGACACCAGAAACCCAAAAATAGCCGCTTGGCTCTTCTGTCCCGCTCCTCCGCCACCTTCTGTGGATCGGCACGCTAACGAAATCCGTCTCCTCCTCATATCTGAGGGCGCAAATATGGGATGACAAGGCTGCACGCCGTCTTCGTTCCACTTCACAGAAAAGGGTGTCACTGCTCGCCACAGGAAGTGCTGCACAGTGACGTCGCCGCCTTCAACGAGCCGGCTGCTGTTTTTGTTTTGTTTGCACTCTCCTTGTCCTCGAGCTGCTCTGTCACTCCCTCTACAAGGACTGCCGCTGTATTTTATAGATAGACCGACCAGGCTTTATTCCTGGATCCGAATTTGTCTGAATGGTGATGAGTAGGTGACTCTGGTCATTAACTATCAACCAGTTCTTTCTTGTCCGTCATGACTGAGAGTGTTTTATTAGGAAAATTACAGCTGGTCCAGGAGACCAGGAGTCTCTCAGCAGGGTGTTGGCTGACAGGTGACATCCAGCTGTGAGTAATTGTCAACAGGGCTGGTGAGGGTTAAACACTGTGACGAGCCAAGCGGACAGTAAGAGATGCACATCAAGGCTGAGGTTGAATAAGCGCAGCCTTTGATACCTTAAGTATCGGCAGCAATTTTAATTTCACATTGAAAAAAGTCCATTTGTTTTGGACAGATGTTTCCTATGACTGGAACATGCAATATGGACCGTATGCCAGAGGTGGACAGTAGTTAAATGCATTTACTCGAACTGTACTTTTGCAGCAGTTGTGGCTTATTGCTTTTTTCAATTTTGGCCGATTAAGATGATCTTTTGTGCTTCTCCTTATTGTGAAGTAAATACTGATTGCACTGCATTGCACCTCGGAACACTGCAGAGCAATAAAGAACCTCCATCAGGCAGAAAGCCACCAAATATAAGCACAAAACCTTGAGCTAGAGAAATTAAATAGGAGCTAAACAGAAAAGCTGAAGAGCACTAGGCCGAGAGAGCTGAGCAATTTGTTTGCAGACACTCGGAGGAGGACGGAAAATGAGACAGAGGGTCAGGGCTGTGCTTCGCTGCAGCGTCGGGATCGTGTGGAGGAGCGGTGCCCGTCTGCTCCCTCGCCAAGTATTACACAACAGCATTCTCTGATTCCGGATATGTACTTTGTTGAATCATCCAGCCTTTGAATTCAGTTCACCGCTTGCCATTTTAGAAAATTTGCAGATTGTCATTAATGTTTGGCAATTGAAAAAAAAGAGGGGGCAGGAGATGTGGAACAAGAGTGTTTGCCCTTTACTGTCGGTGATTCAAAAAGTATGGGATAAAAATGAAAAATATAAAAGATAATAACGCAGTGAAAGGACGGTAAGATTGAAGTTACCGCGGATGACGCAACCCGAACAAGGTTGTTACGAAGATGACTGAGCCGAATGGACAGAGTTCAGATGACTTTTCTGCTCCTTCTCCGGTCTTAAACAAATCACACTGAGGGAGTTTTTGGCTTCACTGTCTTGCTAAACACCGCAGAGGACTGTCTGTGTGTAAAGTTGCTGCTGTTTGGATCAAACTACATAATGAAAAAAATCAAAGTGTCCGACCCTCCTCCACATTCAATCGTGATTTCTTACCTCATCGTACTTGCAAGCAACATCTGCCAGGCTGCTGGTTTCCCCCAGTACACTGAGGTCCAGCTCACTGGGACCTGAACACAGAAAAGCAGAACAATCATCAGACTGTGATGGAACCAGAGATTCTGTTCAGTCACTTCAAAATGGCTTATTTCAAAGGAGGGGGTATGAGTGTAACTAAAGATTTTAAAACAGATACTGTAGTGACCTTCATTCTGTAGTTATCACTCATGCAACAATAAACTGTATTTGTCTTATGGGCAATTTAGTTCCAGCCGTCACGAGTGCCACATTTAATTCGTCTCTCATCATGTTTCATGTAACACGTGTCTTCTCCATTCAAACTTTCGGCGTTTCAACTAATGCCATCTTAATCTCAGTAGTTCTGTATTTCAGTATTTGTCTTGGAGCCCATTGTGATGTCTTCTAAATGTATATACAGATGTTCTGTATATAATGATGTTCCCCTAATTATGCAGCTTTACATTATATTGCCAACATTGGGCCCAAGGCTGGAAAAAAAGGTTGATTAAACAGAAGACAAAAGACAAAAGAAAGGAGCAGATCTTCATGTTAAAGAAGCTGGGGACAGAATCTTCAGGGTCTTTTGATAAATAATAACTCTTACTGTTGTTGAACTGTTTGATCAAACGTGAGAACAGTAAGAACACCTCTTGGGTCGTCATTTCACATGTGCTGTCAGCTGCCGAATCACACGACAGTAAATGACACCACTGATTTACTGTCATTTGATGTTCAGTCCGTGCAGCACAATTCAAAGAGGACCATAACATGTCTACAATCAAGATTAATGTTGGCCTCATTGACTCTTGAACCTGAACTAAACTGGAACTTCCTGTTGTCACAAAGCTGCCGAGGGGTGATGCTGTGGCAAATTCTAACACATAGCATCTTCATTCCCTCTGCCGGGTGGAAATGGGTCGTGAATAACACTTCCCCTCGGCAGATTTTATTTCCTGCACGCCAGAGCCCCGCTGAATAGACAACTGGGTTAGCGTCTGTGAGGATGCAGCTTCAAACGATTCCAGAGAGGTGGCAGCTGTGAAATTCTTACATGCATTACTTTAACAGACCTCAGAATGCGGCAGATTTGCAGTGAAAATCAGCCAGCAACACCAGAAATCGGCCCGTGCCCCCCCCCCCCATCAGTTGACAACCTAAGCATCAGCAGCATGTCATCTCTCCCCTTGGAAAGTGAGCGGCTGAGGTATGATGGCGTGGACACTTTTGTTTTGCTGTTGAGGCCCGGTGATGTCAGGTGGCCGAGGCTGCAGTCGTCAGCAGCACTTCGGGTCGGTCCACATGTGCTGCTGCGATAATCATCCTCCCTCTTGTGAAAATACCCCACTGGAAGCAGCAGACGGACCTGGAGGCAAGTGTTTGCTCCAGCCACTGCCAATCTATTTCTGTTTCCCACAGCTTTTTCTTTACACTCTTCTGCGCGAGCAGATTGATGCAATTTACCATTCCTCTCTGAGACGACACAAGGGTTGAAGCTGCAGATCGCGCACATGTGGCCCAGATATCTGATTTTTCCGATGCGTATTTCCGAGTTTGCGGGTGCAGAAATGGACCTCTTCATCGCCCTTTCAGTGTGCACTCCACTCTGGGTGGAACACCTATTGAGAGGCTCCATTGTGCAGAAATCATATGCAGAAGGACGTCTTGACAAATGCACAGATGTCACGCGGCTCTCAGATGCAAAGTGGGCCACATAACTGCTGCATATAAGTAGACTGTTATTTCAGTCTTCAGTAAATCATGCCCTAAATGAGGAAAAGATCTTCTATAACAGCGAGTGACATGTTATCCTAAAAAAACAACATCATTCTCAAAGTAGAAGTGAACGGATGCATGGGTGAATCTAAACGTTTCTAAATGCTCCCCAGAGATTCATTTTTGAGATTTCCCGAGCTGTCTCGAGTGGTTACAAGTACACCTGCGGCTGGTTGGTGGTTCAGTGTCCTGTCATGACTGCTCTCAAGCACGCAGAGAGGAGCTGTGGGAGAGTGTGTCCTGGTAGCTGTCAAGTAGCACAAGGCGATTTCGATGTCAAGGATCACTGGAAATGTGAGCTTCCTGTGGGTCAAATGTCTCGTCATTATGATCCCGCGTCGTTGAACTGTCTTCAACTGTCCATTAACAGCTCCATTTGGCCGCTCGCTCACTGAGCTGGCCTTCTCGTTGGGCAGGAGTCCTCCTCTCGTCTCTGTCTGAACATGTTTTCTCCTCCTGAACTATTCTGGGGTGCCATATGTTCTCTCGTGGTGATTCTGCACCTAGTGACACGGGCCTCAATTCCTTCCCGACCGGTCTGTTTGGGCGAATCCGCTCCAAACTGTTCATCACAAAAACACCCAAGTGATTCGGCGTCGCGTCGATTCGATTGGTTGTTACTAGCCTACTAATAACCATCGTACATGACATATTCTTCCTACGCAGCCTCCCGCTGTGCCGCAACTGTGCCCGAACATAACGAACCATAAACATTAAACAAGCCAAGTAGATTTGCAGAGCCCAAAAGCACAAGTTGTTCTGAGAGGGCTTTATGATCGGAGCAAACACTAGACCATCAACACGTTAGAGGAAACGAAAAAAATAAATTAAATCTGGCTAAAAAGTGGAGGAACCTCGGCCAGAGCAAGATGATCAAATTTAAAAACATGTCGCACAGCTTTTCATCTGTACGCCATGCTTCATCCACTGAGCTGAAGGCATGATTCATTATATTCTGATAGACACGCATTGAAGACACACACTGGTTGGCTGTGTGTGCCTTTGCAAAGTAACAACTCTTCATTTCAAATCCAATTAACATTTTTGACAGAGCTATAAACAACAAATCCAGAGTCTTGGAACAGAGTCTAGAGGCTGATTTATGACAGCCCAGTTGCCAGGATAAAATGTTGGCAATTGACATTTGTAGAAAATGTATCATAGGGAGAGGACGGGTGGTGGAGTTACAGATGAGGAGGCCAAATCGGTGACTGCAGTTTGGGACTGTGCATTTCAACATTCATAAGTGTAACACCGCTGGATATTTTTAAGGAGCCTCGGGACATTTATAGATGTGTTTGTGTTGTTTCCAACAATGTTAACCCTAACTAAGTGTTTTTTGTATGTTAACCTAACCCGACTCAGAAACACATTGTAGTCACAAGATAGAACTAAAACTGAACTTAAAAAAAGGGCACAGTTTGAACATATCCGTGGTTTGCAGTCATGTACTGTTGCCAACATTCTGACAATTTAACATGGTTTAACAGAGGGGACCCAAATGCAAGACACTGAGGCAGAAGTAACCGAACAAAAGCTGAAAATCTGAATCCACAAATCCAACGAAAGGCAAAACTCTAGAAATCCAAGAACGGAAAAAAAGGACACCTGGAGAATTTTGCTTGGTGGAGGGCACCGTCATATTTTCTTGCACAGTGTGACTCCCCTGTCACACTGAGTCTCACTGCGTTTTTTGGAAAAATAATTAACATCATTGTTTGCTTTTAGCTTCCAAGTATAAAACGTCCTGCTGCCTTCTAAATAACCTGTAAAACAACGAATAATTGCTTTGTGTTGGGTAGTGAGCTTCGAAGACGCTGCTGTGCTTATTTTTGTCAATGCCAAGCTAAGGTAACAGGCTGCCGGTTGTAGCCTTTGATTTATCAGAGAGGCATGAGTGTTGTATTCATCTCCTCATATAACGCTCGTCAACAAATCAAATAAGTGTGTTTCCCAAAATATAGACCTATTCCTCCACTAGCCATTTAAAAGGGAACTGTATCAGAAATGTTTGTGTTAAATTGAGGAACATTTAAAAAAATATCATGGAACTTTCAGCTATCTGTCACAAAATCACCCAAATCAATTAAAGATTTTAACCAGTCCTTTTCCAACTGACTGCCTAAAAACGTCGAGCAGCATTTTATCAAACCGAAATGTGCTCCAGCGAAACAGTGAGCGGCCTGTGCACCACAAAATACGTGGGACTTCTGTTCTGCCTTTGGAACGGTTTCACTTTACACCTACACTTGATTATCATGAAAATAATGACTGTTCTGCTACCAAAAAAATGGGCGTACTTTGCCAGCTCAGTTCTGTGCCAGCGGTAACATTTTTCTAAAGCCTCTCTGATGTCTATCACATGTGAAATCACAGCAGAGCGCTCACCGATCATATCTGTTAAACCGGCATTCAGTCGAAGAAGGTCATGAATCTGTCTGGCATATTTTTTAAACAGTAAATCATCCGGTCTTACATTATTCATATAGTTTCCGTCTCAACCATCTGACTGAGCGAAGATTCATTCTAACCTTGTCCAGCGTTTCTCGCAGAGCTTGGCTAACCCCGCTGCACTGGTTGCTGTGCCGACTCCGATGGTAGGTGGGCAATATTTGTGGTTTCTCTCTTCTCGTGTGTGGATGTTTCTACACTAAACACATGTACCAGTAACTCTGAAGAAGCCAATAAAAAAAAGCCCGGAGAGGATGTTCTTCACTTTTGACTGCTGGAGTTTTGGTGCACATGTGTTGCATCACGTTTCATCATCCTTTGGCCCAAAGATTGGCTTTTTTCTGTGCCTGTCTCTGGGTTTGGATTCTGACTTATCGAGGTCAGGCAAGTCATAAAATTAAAACTATCTTTCATGGCAGAGTGCAGAGTGCTGGGGATGAACTGAGGAGTCTCACAGCCTGAGGAAAGAAGCTGCTCTGAAATCTAGGGGCAATCACAGCAATAAAACAAATTTAACTTCACCGTCGTTTCACCACCAATATATAACAGTTATTAATCTTAAAGCTACTACAAGGAGTTTTCAACTGGTTATGAAGCAATCTCAATTTATACTGAAGCAGAGACGCTCCAAGGCTTTATGGGGCCCTAAGCGGAATTTGATTTTGGGCCCCCGCCAGCCCCAGCTAAACGCACCACCCACCCCTACACCGCCAATATAAACTATATATTGTCCCCGCTCCTGCGTTTATCCGTTGTACATCTAACAAAAACCATTATCAAGGCTCACTGGTGAGTTGGACAGTAACAAAATAAACCATCAGACAATGCATTCACTATAAACAAGTTAAAGAGAGCTAGCCATATCAGGATCTTTATCACACAGGGCCCCATTTGTCCACAGGGAGCTCAACAACAAGGAGTTCCTTGTAGCTGCTTTAAATATATTACAGGCAATGTAAGAATTATGCATTAAAGATTTGTATATACCTTTGATGTATGTTTTTGTTAAGTTGTGTACTCACAAATCACAAATCACAAATGTTTCCAACAATGTTAAAACCAGAGAAATCCATACAACGCTGCGCTTTATTTGGCCGCCTGACGCCACTACTTCTGAAGTTTGCCAATGCGTGTGTCTGAATCACGTCCCCAGTGAAGGGAATGTGACCGCAGGATTATTTGTGGTTATCTGCCTATTAACAGCCAGATTACTTTACTGAACATTACGGCTGTCACTTAAAAAATAAAATAAAATTAAATGACCAGCAATTTGTTCGAATGAATTCAAATCAAATCAAAATCAAATAAATGTAGTGGCATAAATATCTTGTTGCACAGTTATTAAACCTCTCTGAACATAAAAAAAACAACTCCAGAGTTGTCTCACTGTTTTATAAAAAGCTGTGATCATCTCACCGGCTGCAGGCTCTTTGGAGGGAAACAGCTTGTTGTCCAGCGTCATGCTGATGTCACAGAAGACCTCCTCCTCATCTCGGTCGGCGTCCAACTGAGACGAGAAAGTGAAACAAAAATCAGCTTTGACGGCGATGACAGAAACACAGATGTACACAGGAGTCATATGCTCAGTCTGTTCGGCCAGCGTGACCTCCAGAGTGAAACTCATTATAAGATCATGAGAAACGAGCTCTGATGCAAAATACACACTCGGGTCATTTCAAATTCAACTCACACTCAAAAGCTTTCATGACACTGGATTAATTAGAATCCTTTCTGTGTCAATTGGTCTCTTTGACTTTATTTAAAGGGGCCGGCTGGCTGTCTTTTGCACGTACAGTACTCGTAAATTGAGCATGAAGAATCTGCTCTGGGAGCAAACTGGAAGCTGATTGAAACCGACTTCTCCTCCTCCCTAATCTGCTCTTTGGCTGTCGCTCTGCTCTCCTCAGGGGCGATGACAGGCAGCTGAAAGGCGATCTTATGCATATGAAAGCGGATAAAATACAAACAGACTGGACATAATACGCCTTCAGGTGTGCGATTTCTCACCAGACAAGTAAAACCAAATAAAGACAATGAATGAACGTCAGCTGTGGGAGTAGAGGTCAGGAGAAATGTAAGATAAGGATAACAGCAGCAACAACCAGCTTCCTCCTGGGGTTTCCATGGCAACAACCTGAAAAAAGACAGACCGGCGTCTGCCATCGGCTGCGTAGGAGAGTCCCTCACGTCCACCTAGTCCACCTACAGGAGAGGAGGAGAGGGGATCAAACTGAGGATTCCCCAGAGAGGATGGCATTCGAAAAACCCATCAGAAGCACTCAGACCTCTCAGTCTCAGCTCAGCTCCGGCAACATGAGTGGAAAAGCTGTCGCACTGCAGTGTCTTTATAACCAAAATGTGCTCCTACTTCAACAGAGAGGCTCTGTATAATCCATTACATTTTACAAGAAGTCTTAAGAGACAAGTGTCACTTCTCAAGGACAGATTAACAGCTTTAACTTTTTAGAGAAAGCCTCGACCGTCCTCTGAACGATCTGTGTCACGACTGTTCCTTGAGGTCGACGACAAAGACTGGGCCTGACTGTCTGAGTCAATGTAATCGATGAGATGTAGCTGTGCAATATTTGGGCCTATCCATCATGATAACTTCACCTGTAGCACAGCAGAGCAGCGGGTCTTCAGGATAATAACCAAACGTACACTGCATCCAACTAAATCTGAAAATGCCTCTAAAAGTAAGTCAAAGTACTGATACCACACTGTAAAAATACCCAGTTTCAACCAGAACTCCTGTTCATGTTACTTCACTAAATGTGATGATACCTTATAATTTACTACGGTGTAATAGTCAATTATTTCCCGTGCATTAATGCCAACTTTTTTGTTTTGTAGTTGGTTGAAGTAGAGGTGATTATGGATTAACGGATTGATCTGATGAAAACATTTGTGATTGATCCATTTATTCTTGTATCATAGTCACAACAGAACGGAGCTGGAACGTCCAACCGTCAAAGAAAATCTTCATAATTGTGCTGCTACACTGCTCTGTGAACGCCGACATAGTGACCTACGATTGTTCTCTGTTGTACATATTGTAAATAATCTTCAAAAATAAACAGTCCTTGTCATTTTTTGTTGAATGTTATTTAGCATTTTTTGTTGATCCTCTTGTCTCCCTTCTTTTTACCTTTGCCACGCCTTTTCTCCCATTGATTAATGAACAGATCAACTGTGTTTGGGCTGCAGCTGCACAGCTTTGTTTTTTACTGCAGGTTATTACCCAGTTTCCACTTGTAAATCTAAAAATGTCTCAGTGGACTCTATAATGTCATGGATACTGTTATATTGTGTTGTTAGAGGGATCTTTACTCCTGCGTACATCGGATGTGTGCACTGAAGTCTCGGCAGGGAGGACCGACCAGGTCACAGTGACTTTCCCACATACAGATTTGGCGAGTCTGCCGCCACTTTACTGCTGTTAGTTTTTTATGACATTCTTGTGTGGGTGGAAAGTCTTTTTATTTTGAGCGTTCATCCGGTAAAGAATCTATTTTGCTGTCAGACTGTGAATGGAGAGGAATGTTGTGGATCATGTATTCGTCAAATTGACCTGAATTTACTTTCTTTCCTTTACAGAGATGCTTTTCTTTTCATTTTTCAGTTTAAGTGAAAAATGTGTTGTTTTTTTTTGTATTCTTCTTCTTCTTTTTTTCAATCTGTTGAATAAAACTCGTGATTGTCAGTCCTGTTTTCGGTGAACTCTGGGTTTAACCAGCTCTCGGTGATGGACCATCAATCATATCTTCAGCTGTTAGCGTCAAAAGAATCGCTTCACATTCACGTACTGAACATTTACAGGATAAAATACAAAAATATTCACATTTTCGTGAGGACCACTGTCAGGCGGTAGCGAGGTAAAAGCCCTCATCCATTATCGAAGAGATGTCAAAGAGGGAGACAGAGATTAAAGGAAGAAAAGGAGTCTTGGAGACAGCTTCACAGCAGCAGCGCCTTTCTGGACTTTGCAACTGTTCTGAGGAAAGTGTTTGGTGCAGCCAGAGTGATCCATTTGATCATCTGAAGGACGTGACCTGAAGCTCTTTGAGAGTTTGAGGAGCGATTCTTACATTCCTAATCGATGTTACGTAAAGGTTAAAGTCAAAAGATGTAAATATATCAGATTTTACTGCTATTGAAGCCTTAAATAGAACAATATCAGGTTGTTTCCAAAGCGAGAGATATCTTGATATTCAGAAGAGAGTTCATACTTGACTGATTATTTACAAAGCATGCATCTCATTTATATTTCAGGAATAATGAACAAATCGCTTGTAAGCACTCCTGGAAAAGATAAGACACTCGACCACGCGAGGTGTCTTCTGTTTGTTCATGTCTTCGTGCCATCCAGCAGCATTTTGGGCGGAAGCTGAAGCTGAACTCTGGAAGGTAAAGTTTAATTACAACTGGACCTTTTTTACCCCCCTAGAAATGCAGGACGGCTCCGACTGAGGCCACAACAAGCTATTATCTCTCACACGCTGAAATTTTCGCTGAGGCTTCATTGCAGACGCGTGTGTGTGTTTTGATAAGCTGAGTCATCCTATGTGAAAAAAAACAAAAAAAAAACACTTTTGTTTTTGTCACTTTTGTTCCAATGACAGAAACAGGACGGGTGAATTCAATGAAATAAGAAACAAGAATTAAGAATTAATGGGCCTGTAGACAATGTGGAGCAATGAGTCACTGTGATTGTTCTTTTATAGAGCTATGCCTTCCGATATGAGACCTGACGTTTAAAATGAAACAATTACTTCCACAGAAAAGCCCTTTGCTGAGCGACAGAAATTAAGCCTCAGGGGTTATTGCATTTATTAGTCAGGAAGCTATTGAGTCCTTCTCTTGGGATAATTACTGAAGAGCAGGAAGAACTTATCCAATTAGAAGTTAATCGCATCTTTAAAAATCTGTTTTTGTGCCCGGTTAAGACAGACTCGGTCTACAGTTCACCCATTTTACAATGTTTGTTTTTGTTTTAGCTCATTAGAGGACGGTTACTGCTCAGACACCAGAACTACATAACTGAAAGAACGTTAAAGACATTTTTGTAACGCACCTTTTAATAAGACTATTTCTTTTTAATATTTGTAGACTACATAACAAATGAATAGTTAAAAAAACACATCATTTGATTGATTGATAATGAAAACAATCATTAGTTGCAGCAAGTAACATGGCTTAGAGACAGCTTATTGCAATAAGCCGATTTGTTGAGTACGCAGAAGAAACCTGTTTTTCTTTCTTCTTGAGAACCCATATTTCTGTGCAATGTAACCAGTTTTCCGATTGTTCTTCAAGTGTGTGAGAATGATTAAAACTTCAGAAAGGAATAAAAAAACTTTGAGAGCAGAGCCCAGCCTCTGAGACTGTGTGCCATTTGCTGCTGAGCTGATAGTGTGCTATGAGTTTTTAGAAAACAGCTGCCTGCTGTGGCCAAAGAAACGCTGTGGGAGTGATGAGTGTGAACCAAAACTGTAAATTTGTTGGTC
Organism: Sparus aurata; assembly: GCF_900880675.1. Lineage (NCBI taxonomy): Eukaryota > Metazoa > Chordata > Actinopteri > Spariformes > Sparidae > Sparus > Sparus aurata. The sequence goes on along the minus strand of NC_044207.1, from coordinate 15,074,385 downwards.
AGACAGATGAGGCTCTCCACAACAGAGTGCAGCTGCAGTCTCAGGTGATAATTCTCTGTAGGTTCATCAATACGAGCGACTCCTTTCACATAAAATATAAAAAGTGTGATTAAAACTGTTTTAATATTTAATCTACCAACACTCCCTGATATTTCCCAAATAGACTAGGACAAAATAGCCAACAAAACAAACAAATGTTAAAGTAACTGTGTTTCCCAGCAGGGCCAGAGGCCCCGGTCGGACAGAGATCGATCACTATCGGCACGGCCAATTCAAAAGAGAAGCAAAAGCATGTTTTGAGCAACACAGCGCAGTGTGCCTGTGAAGCAGGGACCATCATATGTAAATACAGTGATGGCAAAATCAGTGCGACTGTACTTTGTGCTAAGTTGAAAATACTTGAACTTCAAACTGCTTCAAAAACAACTGAGCAGCGCCTTCAAACGCCTCTTGGTGTGATCACAGGCTGAGATGTCTTTTATTTATGATTGCCAATGCGTCATTGATGGTGCTCGTTCATTCATCATGCAGAAAGATGCTATTCCTTCCGTATTTTATAGCACAGATGAACAAATGCGTCATTATCTCCAAATGGACAGAAATGAACCAATTATAGACACAATAGACCTCAAGGGGGGATTTATGACGAGTCATCCATTACACAGCTGTATGGTTTTATCCTTTAATGAACCACAGTGTTTATCTGTCCACTATACAGGATTTATCATCAGCGACAGCACTTCGATGTCTCAGTCAATTTGTGCTAATGGAAGACAGACTGTTGAAGAAAATCCCACCGCACAAGATTTACGTGGACAAAAGTCTTCCGCCGCTCCAGCTGAGGAAAACTGATGTTTTCTCTGCTGGCTGTCAAACAGAGAACACTGAGGTCTGTTCGCACTCACGAAAACAAACACAAACATGATGCACGCCCAAGTTCAGTGGGATTAAATGTGGCATGAAACAACATGTTGTTGTTTAGCAGCTCGACAACTGCAGGTGCGAAAAGACAAGACACACTTCTACAGGTGTCAGCCGAAGGAAAGGAAGAAAAGAAAACTGTCAACGTACAGCCTCCGACTGGGAATCATCCGCGCGGCTACTGTAAATGCAGCTGAAAATAAACACATGAATACAGATCCTTTTATCCTCTGAAAGGCTCCCGTGATTTGTCATACAGTAACTGAGTTTTTTCTGAGCCTGTAATTGCCGGGGTTTGACAAACAAGAAGGTACAGGGGAGTGACGCTGTGCCTGTCGCCGCCTATTGATCTCTGCAAGAAGGAGAGTGGCGGCAGCAATTTACAGGAGAGACAATCCGTCAATAAGCTCTCAGAGCGTTCAAATCACCGGGCGAGGACTGCAGACTCCCCTCGTTCGCAGGTTCAGAAGGTAGAGGAAACTGGTCAACCCCGAGGTGTTTTCACAAAAAACGCAGCATGATTAAATTGCATCGGGCCACAAGGAAAATGCGTTGTCCAATTACGTTCTTCGGAAAATGTAAATAGAGGATGACCATGTACAAATGTATCCTGTGAGTTGGTTAATCATACGTAGGAAAAAACGAGGTTGATCTGGTTGAGACGTCAGCTTGTAGCTAACGTCTCAACCAGATCAACCTCGTTTTTTCGAGGTTGATTTGGTTGATCTGGTCAAAAACGAGGTTGATCTGGTTCCAGATCAACCTCGTTTTTTCCTACGTATGTTTAATCTAATCTAGTCTCAACCAGATCAACCTCATTTTCAGTTTTCAGTTTTCAGTTTTCAGTTAATACAAAATAAATATGTCACACAAAGTAGTATCACGGGATGAAAACGGCCAAACATGAAACAAGAGTGTTTTTAACAGTCAAACAATGGCAGTTTTCTTGCCAATCCTAAAAGGATCTTAAAAGTCTGATGCAGTTCCACAACACGTGGAGGATGTGTGAAGATTTGCAAAAGGTAGCAGGCTGCAGGAACCTTACCTCCACTTTAATTTTTACATCTGTTCAAGTGGGAATAACAGAACAGCAAAGTTTTTAGTACGCAACTTCAACAATGGTCCAGTAATTTTTGTTTATATGCTGTAGGTTTCTCCTCGAAGTGACCTGGTGGGAGGCTCAGTGGAACTACAGACTTGGACCATCTGCTGTGGTGCCATCTTTGAAAAAAATCTGAAGCTTTTCTTAGCACAACTATCTGTTGACTTTGTAGGAGTTCAGCTTCTTGCTGAGGTGACTCATTTCATCACTCTGTTGGGAAAAGGCTGACACAGAGGCCTGCTGGGTAATATTAACCTCTGTTGATTACAGTGACCCAGAGCGTGTCCGTCTGTGGGAAGAGAGCTTCACCAAACTGTGGAGAAAAGAACAAATCCAACGTTGACTTGACAACTTTATCTTGAGGAAATTGTTTATTTTCAGTCAACAGCCGAGATTAGATAGCTGCTTCATCTTTCCTCTTCCTTTGTTGTTGTTTGGGGGTGTTATTATTATCTAACTGGAAGAAATAGCTGTGGAGAAATATTCCATTTACAAAACTTTGACAACCGACAGCTGATTTAACGAGCTGTCAAAAATAATTGACGAATTAATCTGAAAATGTACGCAAAATCCTCCTAAAACGCCGATCACAGTGTAGCCAAGTCAAAGATGCCGCTTTGGGCTCTTTGGAAAGGTTACAGTCTCGGCATTGCAGTTTAATGTCCTCTTTCCTTTTCAGTAGTGGAGTTGTTCAACAGATAAAGCATGAAAGAGAATTTATGATCTCAGTTTGTAGCTATTTTGTTGTCATTTATGCCTGAATATTGTGTTTCGGAGACAACAGCTTTTCTTAGGATTTGCTACACTCCTGAAACAACTAGATGCTCCATCTGTAGGTTTTTCACACTTTCTGTAGCATAGTCTGTATGTATACAAAATAAAAAGGCTTTCTAACAATGTATTTAAATATACACTTGAATAGGCACTTTAGCCTATTTAGTAATCTTTCACCTATCAGTTTTAATCGCTTAAGTAAAAGTGCCCTAAATTCACGAAATAACAAATATAGTAGATAAAATAAACTTGATTTCTGATTCTAAAATATGAATGTTGTCTGGTTTCTTTCTCTCCTGTGAATCTCTGGGCTTTGGACCATTGCTAAGACAGTGTAAGATATTTTATAAGATCTTGAGCATGGAAGTTTGTGATTTTCTGTCATTTTCTGGACCAACAAATCAATTGATTAGTCAGGAATATAATGGCCATGATAATCTTATAGTGAAATAATTCCTAACGGGGTTGAAGTAACTCATTACAGCGATTTAAATGACTTTTTTGGGTACTTGTACTTTTATGAGTATTTTCTCAAGTCTGTAATTCTACTAGTACATAAGCATGCATTACATCATGTAGTCTACACATATTTGGTTACTTTAAAAACATGATTGAGTACTGAGTACAATTTAGATCAATATCTAAACCTTTCATCTGCATATTTATAGCAGCTTTGATCACAAATGAGCCATTGAAAACCTGATATAGGAACAAAACTGTGCAGCAGGCGCAGGTTTGGAGAGGTGACACTGACTGCTGAGCAGAACAGAAGAGGAGTTGGGGGTAATTTAGAAACAGAAATTTCAGTCTCGTTCCACCACTGCTGAAAACAGAAGAACTTTGTCTTGTATTTGGCAAAGTGATAGAGATAGTATAGAACAGTACCAACTATTATAGGATGCATCTTGGCCTATGCATGCACTTGGAGAGAAAAAAACAGACAGAGGAGTGAACAAACGTTGAGGAATATTTCATGAAAACACTGCAAATACATCACAGAGAGGCGAGATTCATGGACCTTGAACGGTGAAGAAGTGAGAGAGCGGGGCAGAGGGAGCAAGACAAGAAGGCAGAACACTCCTGCAGAAAATCGAAAAGATATCACAGAGGTGGAAATGTGTGTTTGCGCAATAAAAATCCAGACTCAGATTAAAATCCGGTGTGTCCCAGACTCGTTAAGTGTTGCTTGCTTCACAGCAGCATCAACCAGAGGAGGCTGCAGACAGGGAGCGAGCACTGAAAACACAAACTGCAGGCTCAGACTTCTGGAGGGCATCTCATTATATTTTCATTCTTTCCAACTATAGTATGAGAGCCACCTGAGATTACGGTGAGCATTTGATTTTAAGATGCCCCCCAGACAGCAATCTAAAAGGCCGTCTTTCTCTCAGTAACAAGATGGAGGAGTTATTCAGTATTCCCTCTGCTGCAAGAAGAAGACGCTGTGCTTAGACTCAGACAGATCAATAAGACTCCTACATGAAGAGTGGGCAGCTGCCTCCTGCAGGACCCGATAGCTCTATTAGCACCCACTTCACACATACCGGGGGTAACTCGATGCCCCTCTGCAACAAAGCACACATAGTAATGAAGGTCCCAGTGGTCTCCAACTAACACTCGGTCCTCTCGTCCAGCAGGAACACACTGAATTTGAGCACACAAAGCAAGAAGGACAAACGGGAGCCTGCTGGGGTCTCACTTATATAACAGAATTATGTTCAGTGTTGATCTTAAAGGATAAGTTCACCCAAACAAAACAATTATCATTATCTTCACGCCCTTACTTCCTGTCTCATTATACGTGACAAACACAGTACCTCCTGCGCTGAAGGTTTACACTGGATGGACAATCAAGCAGCGGGACGATAAAACACACAGCGCATACACACTATCCCGCAGGCCTTACCGTAACTATAAGGCCCCTCTCCTGGAAGTATTTGACCAGAGGAATGGTGTTCTGTTTGAAGTTGGTCAGGCGGCGGTCGATGGCCTTGGGGTTGTCGTCCGGTCGTCCATGCTGCTCGGCGCGTTTCTGCAGCCTCTCCTTCAAACGGTGGTTGGTGCAGGCCAGGAACACCACCAGGTCAGGAGTGCAGATCTACGAGGAGAGAGAAGACGTGGCAAACATGACAGCCGAAGCTAAACCGCTCTGATTAACTCTCATTCATATGTGATGCACACAATGAGAGCCGGAGGGAGCTCGGTCTCGGAGCTGTGCCACAGTAGTGGAACTAGAGAAGCAGCTCGGGGTCAGTCTCTTTCTTTAAACTGAATGCACTCGGGTCAAAATGTCAAAACTGCCATTCACGCTAGAATAAAGACTTCACTCTCAGTCAGATTGGATATTGTATTCTTTTTCAGCAGTTTTGTTGCATTTTGAAGTGAGTTCACCACCTGAATTTCCCTGCATTGAACCAGTGCGGTGACGACCTAAGATCGTAGAAATTAAAATAGCCTGAAGCTGCTCCACTGCTGATGCAACGTTAACACAGGTGGGATTATGAGTCAAACCAAATGACACTGTACTTTCGCAACAGGAGATAAGAACACCATTAGCTGCCACACACACACACACACACACACACAGATTGTCTTTGTGTTGTCAAAGTCAGTCCCTTTTTTTTTTGTGACACGACCGGCAGCGAGTGACATTTTAAGGTGCGATCACACGTGCGGCCTTTTTCCGTAACTATGACAGCAGTTTTCTATTTAGAGACCAGACGAGGAGGAGCAGGATGAGGTATGAAGTACAACTCGTCAGCATTCCCTCAAATCATCGGCGTGTGTGTGTGTGTGTGTGAATAACGCTGTGATTACGCACTGCTCTTTGTTGCTATGGCTGCCACAACCTTAAAGCTTCAGCTCCGTGTCGCGATTTACCTCCTGCCGTGCTGCACACATTTAAACAGTTTGTCCTGGAGTCTGACTGATGCACGCAGATCTCGCTATGGTCCCTCAAATGTGGTTATAGGATATTTTAATTCCACTCCATTTTCAGTAACCGCTTATCCTTTGCGGGCCGGAGCTAATCCCAGCTGACACTGGTACCCTGGAAAAGTTGCTTGTTCATCACAGGACTACATTCATGGTTACATTCACAACTACGACCAATTTAGATTGATTCATTAACCTGCAATAACCTGCAATAACCTGCAAAAAATGCATAGTGGGTTTTCTCGGCTTATATTGCAAAAATCAGCCGACCTTTGCTGGTGGAAACAATGTTGAGGTATGGTGGCCCTGAGGGTCAAAATCTAACAACGTTTCGGAAATCACGACATTTCAGAGTTCGGAGAAGCAGCAGGAGGAATGGTGTAGGAATAAAATAATGATGTAAATAAATAAATAAATAAATAATAATAAATAATGTATTTCTGTGGATGGAGTCATCAGCACAACATGTTTGTGACACATACAAAAATAGACTATCAGTTTAAGTGTACTCTCTATTTAAAACCCTTCCACACTTTCACTTGTTGTTCGACGGCCCTTTGCAACGGAAAATCTAAATCATCAATATCACTCAATGCAATCAAACACCTTTGTTAAAAAAAACTAAAAAACACTCTCTGTTTTGACTCTCAGAGCCACCGTACTTATGAAAGTGGTGCTGGCGAATCAAAACATAGGTTGCTCAATAAAACCCTGCACTGAGCTACTCTTCCACTTGAGGTGGAAATACCCTTCGCATTCTTTAAACCATTGTCAGTATAAGAATATTGATAAGTGCTACTTGAATTTCTTTTGAAAAGATAACACGCAATCAAATGTTATTTATTGCGGTGAACCTTTTTACAGACACTTGATTACAATTACAAGAATTTGACTGAACAATTCAGCAAGTTTTTATGTTTTTCATTTACTTCAATCTTTTTTCTTTTTAGCTCTGAAACATCTTTAACCAGAGAGGGATAAATAGAAAGTGATTTTAATTACTTTAACAATTAACGATCAGATTCTGAGCCAAGTTATCTTAAGTAATCAGGAGATGATGTATTAACTACAACAGGCCTCAAGTGACTGTTACCAAGGTATAACAACACAGAATAAACAATAACTATCCTAATTTATAGGAAAAGGTCAGGCGGCAGCAACAGCGCTGACTGAGGCCTGAATAATAGAGATTTAATCTATCACGCTCCAATGAGCTTTTGTTTCACAAAGCCCAGCACACAAAACCATTCCTTAGTAACCAACGCGTGCGTAAACTAAACAGGCTGACGCAAGCGCGGGGTATTTAAAGACCAGTGAAGGATGCTGTTATCTAATGCAAAGCAGCATCACAGGAGAAAAACCCTGGTTTCTATGGCTCTGACCTCTTCCAAGAGGCACCTCCAGATGTTTAGTGAAGTGTTAAATACGCTCCTCATCTTCAACCTGACGACTACTCACCGAGCTCACCACTGCTGGGATCTTTCTTCCATAAAAAAAACATCAAGAGCGGGCTATTCATATTCACCCACTGTCGTTTGTTTTCCTGCTTTGTTTGATGAAATGAGCTCCCCAGAGTCTGTATTTGATCTGGCGCACCGCCAGAGCCAAAAATAGCTCCATCGGTGTAGTTTATTGAGGTGAAAGCTTCTCAGTTTAAAGTCTTCCTGACCAAAGCTTTTTCTCCATCGCACCGTTAATGTGGAGCAACGAACACATGCTACAGCTTCACAGACTTATCATCATTGAAATTACTCCGGAAATGTGTTATCATCACATCACGTAAGACTATTTTCGAAAGCACTTTTAGTACCGGTTGTTCTGCTGGTGATACCATCTCTCTTGCTTGAAAGCCAGGAAGCATTTGGTGGGCTTCCTCTCTAACCAACACAAACATCAGGCTAAAAATGGTGCATAAGCAGGCAGATGTTCACCTGATCGCTGAGCCAAACACGACAGCTATAAAATACCTTTTTAAAGATGTTCTGCTAAATGCGCCCGATCAAAGACGAAAAAACATGATGGCAGCAGTTCAAACAATGAAATGCTGAAATGTGGCTTCCTGTTCTGATGCAGACGAACGTCAACACCATTTATGAAGCAAAATGTACTGTCGCCAGCAAATGTTAGCTTTTATTAGCATCTTAAAGATGCCACATTCACGCATACGGTGTATTTTGTTTGATTGTTACCACTCTGTAAGCATTTTCGCTCTGGGTTTATGATAAGTTTCGCTTAAAATTGCTTAAAAACAATCCTATTACAGCTGTTCAAACTTCAGTTAATCACGAAGGGTTCCTTCCAGACATTGCTTTCATTCATACCATTTAAGGCTGCCATACATGAAGAAACAGCTGATTACAGGCATCTGTCCAGACTACTGTTGGCCTTCGGTTAATTTTATTTCTGCCCTGCCTCTCAAAGCATGCTGAGCTGCTGACTATCAGATGTCTCCATCTGTCTCCATAAACCCGAGCGTTCTGGGGTCGTTTCCTCTTTATATGGCATCCAGCAGTTCCCATGGAGAACTACAGACTCTTCATTTTCAGACATCTCTGGGTGGTTTGAGTGGAATTCATCTTACTTGTCCAAACGAGCAGACAAGTAAACACATCATTTAAACCACTTTCCCTATTGGACCCAGTGGACGTTCATTATGTGTAGTGCAGGCAGCTCGGCTCACTGTGTGGCTGTAACAGCTGATGTCATTATCGATTCATCCGCAGATGATTTTCTCAATTCAGTTCTCATTGTTTGGTTTGTAAAATGCCAGATTGTCCAATCGGCAGATAAAACCCTACAGATTTTAAACTAAGGGTCTGTAGATATAAAAGGCTCATCAAAGATAAAGAAAAAACAACAATTCTTAGTCACAGGTGGGCTGGCTAAGGCAGCAGCTGTACAAAATCACATCATAGTAAAATGCAACACAAGACAAAAATCTGAATAAAACAGAGGAACAGGTGTTCAAACACAGTGGCCTCTCAAGAAAAACAACAACATGTCAGCTTTAGCACTTTCCTGATGATGCCATTCAATTCAACAGTGGATACAAATTTTCCCTTGGTTTGTCAAACCTGCAGGTACATTTAAAAGCAGCCAGAGTGAAGTGACGCTGAAAAAGGACGAACCTCACTCTTCACGTTTTTTTTGCTTTTTCTTAGTGGACATGTATCCAGTTGCAATGCGACAGAAAATGAAAGGAGTTAAAACTTCCCCTCAATAATTAATGAGCACTTTATAAGCTTGCTAAAAGCAGAATTACGTAACATTACCGTCTTTGAAACTTTCTCCTTAAGCCTCTAGAAGTCTGTCTCGCAGGAAAAGTTGGCTGAAGCCATGTGCACTTGCAATATGCATTAATTAGTTCTTCTCAAAGCATAATGTTTAATTTCTCCGGAGTGTTAGAGAGTGTGCTGGGAGAGTCCACACTGATCATCTCGCAGTGCAGCAGAGCGTCAGCCGTTGTTTTGTCCTCTCCTCTACAACCATGGTTGTCGACCAGTTACATGTAATCTCACAAACAATTTTCATGATCAATTACTGTCTTGATTTGTTTTTTTTATTGATGGGTACAAAATAGCGTTTTGTCCGACGTACAGTCCTTGGCGACAGTAACCAGCGCTTGTTGGGCATTTTCCTTGATAAACCACTTTGTCTGATTGGCCAATTACCAAAATTGATAGATAGATGTGTGTGTTGTGGATTGAGACACCTGCACAGAAGAAGATTGTCGGGGGGTGGGGGGGTGGGGGGGGTGGGGGGGGGGGGGGAATAGACTGATAGACTGAACCCAACATAGTCGATAGAGGTGGAGGAAAAAAGGCAGCAGGGGAGGATCAAGGGATAGATGGTCTCTCCGGGCAGCTATAAAGAGGAGCAGGGCTGCTGTGCTGGCCCACAGGAGTGGCTCATAAATGGCTGCTGTGAAGTTGTAAAGGGCAAAGTAGCTGCATGGGGTGAAGGGGAGACTAATGAAAATGGATGCTGCAGGTCCCCAAGAGGACCCCAGAGCTCACACTGCGAGCTCCTCCACCTTCAGATACATTTTCCAGACTCTCTGTGACTTTGTAGCTGAGTGTATTACTTTTCTATCCATCTCCATCTGTTTCAGCCCATCATCTTTAATCGCAGCAGCCTCTCTTTAACTGTGTCAGCATGTCTTCTTTTGGTCTCTCTGTAAAGCTCCTCACTGGCCCGAGACCATAGACGTGCCAAGAGTACCAGTCTTAAAAGTTGCACTGCTGCTAATGACAAAGAAAAAAGTCTTCAGGAGCTCCACTGGGACTTTAACACCAGCATGACAGGTTAGCCTGGAGGAACATTTGTGGTATAATTAGCTGAGGTTGTTTAGCGCCTGTCCAATATAAATAACATTGGTCTGTAGAATTGGATAATCTATTAATGTCATTTTTTATAATCATAAATGCCAAAACATTGCATGTTTCAGTCTTTCAAATGTGAAGATTTCCTGCCATAATTTGTCTTCCATCACCTTAGACTTAGACTAAGTTTTTGAGCACCTTGAGCTTTTGCAACATTTCATAGACCAAATAATTATTTAATTCAAGTATTTGACAAATTAATCAGAAATGATCATTAATTAGAGCCACCTGCAACTACGAGAAAGTTTAGACAAACCCTATCAATTCTTATTCAGTTGATGAATATTTAATGTTGTCCCGCTTTTCTTCCTGAGTCCTTACGTTTCATTAAGGTAACACCTCTTCTGTTCCTTCAGAAGATGTGACATTACCAAGAGCAGATAACGTGGATTTGCACGAGATTTTATTTAGTCTGTGATAGGACAGCTGACCGGAGCTGGACGATCTTGAAAGTGTTCAGTTTCAACTGGAAGCTGAATGGAGACACAAAGATGTTTCTAAGCATCTGGGAACTATTCATGTCCTTGTAGAGGACTGACACGAAGTTGTCAGAGCAAACACAGAGCTTGAGATTATTACTTTTAATTGGCATAACATAATTAGCATAAAAGTCAACCTTTCCACAATATCACAACACACCTTTTTTAAGCACTTCAGTTGAGTTGGGATCAAACAACAAGATATAATGTGTTAGTTGTTGAGCTTTAGACCGAACCAGGTTAGCTTTCGTTGGTGCTTTGCTAAGATAGGCTAGTTGCCCCCTGGCTCCGGCCTCATATTTAACACACACAAAGGTTTAGGTCACCCAAGGATGTTTAATTAGACTTCCAAATCAAAAAATGTATCCACTGCTTTAGAGTTGCTTCTTTTACAATGCAGGCAGTATGGGGAAAGTCCTTTTGGGTCCCTTTTTCCCCCTGGTAAAATTGTCTTCAAAGTCTTATGCTCTTCCTTGTGGCTTACCGTTACCAATAGGATAGTACAATCTGCATGAAACCTGAGAGGCGAAAATCAGGGAAAAAGTAAGTGTGGTGGAAAACCTGGTATATATAAATCTATATTTTTCGCTGAGTTCTGCCTCTCAGGCTATATATGGGTTGTTCTCATAAATCTTATTGCTCTGAGCGATAATGTCACTGAAGGTGACTCGGATGAGTGTATCAATACTTTCATCAATTCACATCTGCACATCTGTGGTGGCTGCACCGTAAGAGAATGGGGTTCAAAGAAAATCAGGCTGAGACAATGAACGTGTGAGTCCAAAAATAGGATTTTTTGACTTGCAATAACTGCGACAAATGGTCTAATCCAGACAACATGGCACCTAATTTGTCAAGGCATACCACGGTTATTTTCTCTCTTTGCTCCTGAGCTGCACAGAAGCCCCTTTAATAACCAGTTGTCACTTAACTCTATTGTAAATCCCAGGGCTGCTGCATCCCTGCATTATTGGCTGAGAGGTCAGCAGCTCCTGTCCAATCATCAATGAGTGTATGAGCTGTTTTTGAAACTGTTGCTGGGACACGGTTATAAATACAACTATATACGCGTGTTATCTACATGATTTAATCTCCAGTGAACTTCCTCCGATCCTTATCTAACCCCGGGGACACATTTGCGAACTGTCATCAGCCCCTTTTTGCAATCCTTTTACACAACAATTTAAATAACCCTGTGACAATAAAAACAACTATCCTGCCTAATTTATGTGATTATCTTTTATGAAATGTAATTTACCAAATTACAAGACGAGAGATGGGACAAGATTTTAATCATGAACAACAAGGATACTTTAATGTGAAAATTCCTGTCAGCGAGTCAGCCACAAACGGTTTGCTTTTTTCTATTTAGAGCCTCAGCTGATGTGGGGGACGAAGAGAGATGGTATGCTTAATCACATCAAATCTACTACCTGTTAGAAACAGCTGGAATTGCTGATAATAACCATAGTAATAGCTCAGTTGCGAGCTCTATCAATGAGGGGGTAGTGCATGATTGTGTGGATTTTGTCTGGTTAGAAATCCCTCTCTCTGTACATGAGCCAGCCACATGTATCATCCGCTTTCTTTGTTTGGTCTCCCCATGCAACTCTCAGACAGGGAACGTGCACTAAGTGGAATCTGCTGTCAGGCAACGTGGGCCAGGAGACAGCAGCAACCACATTACGAGCTCTCATTACGCCGAGACTTGGCCTCTCCGCAAAAAGAGGGAGAGAATGTACAATTACCGGAGAGACGAGACACTATAACGAAGACATGAGAGCGGGTTAGCTTTCCACAGCGGTTAGTGTGATGAGCCAAAGAATCCATTCGCAATGCCTGCAACAGTTTGTTGTGCAATAGATCAGGTTCGGCTGGTGATAGCAGCATGGGCAGCTGGATTGATGATGCGGAGCATTTCCCCCCTGGTTACTGATGAAGGTAAATAAAACGGATTGCGATCTGAAGGTTTTTCAGATTTTACATCTTAGAATAGGTTACGACAGTAGCCAGAATAAAAAATGGTGAAACAGAGGAAAAAACTTGACCATCATCCACATGTGAGTGATAAAGTACTGAGCGATATACTGATGGGTAACTATGTAAGATAAGAAACACAAAAATGTGAGGAGCTACTGAAGAGCAGGTAAGAAATTAACCAGGAACAACTTGATAGTTAATGATTCGTTAATGAGTAACTCCCCAATAATTGTGATTCGAAGACTATAAAGTAGATAGTAATGAGTTAATGGAGATCAGACTGGTAGATCATATAGTAATGAGTCATTAGGTAATGATTAGTTCATAAGTATCTTTGTATCAACAAACTGACCACAACCAGCTGCTGAGTGGCAATAAATGAACCCTAACCCACCAGCAGTACTGTATATGATGGAAACTGTGATGACTAGTGAACAATTTTAGAGTCGTACCGACATGTTAAAAAAAAAGCACAAAATTAGTGGCCTTGTTGACACACGAGATTAAACCATGAGGTAATGGACCAAACACAATGTGGTCTGGATATGACTGTAAATGTGGTTTGTTTTGTTGTATTGAGTGGTAGAAGTAATTCAGTAAGTCAGACACATCTTTTGATTTACCTTTACTTTTGCAACTTATAGGAGTTCTGCAACCGTCTCCAGCAGTCACAGAAATGGCTTGAAAGACACTCTTATCTTTACTAATGTGTGTGGGGGTACTATGAGGCATACAACCCTATCTTTTTCAAACTTTAACACATTATTTTGCCTCTCTCATTCACTGATGTGTTTTTAATGCAGTTGTTGTATTGTCTTTTCTATTGTCATGTGTCCATGTCACGTGGCTGTCAAGTTTCTGTCTGTGAATCTGAAAAAATGCTGAACATTTCTTTCGGGGTCAGAGGAAAATAATTATGATTTTAACATAGTTTCTGCTTTAAATTGTATTTTGATTATATTCTTAGATAGAAATGTTTTATTTTCATGATCTTCCTTTGGCGAATGTGTGTGATGTTTAGTTTGTTAGTTATTACGAAGACTTATCGTGGTATGGTTTTGCAAGAAAGTGGTTAAAATCTTTGAACAGTCATTTTGCGCATCATGTACACACCCTCATCATGGAAAACACACAAAGAAATGCATATGATGTAGCTTTTAAGTTAAAGGCAATCGATCTGGCTGTCGAAGAAGGAAATAGAGCTGCTGCACGTAAGCTTGGCATCAATGAATCGATGGTGAGAGATGTTGGAGATGGCAGCGTGAAGAACTGACTCAATGCAAAGGACGACAAAAGCTTTCAGATTATTAAAGCAGATAGCCCGAACTTGAAAACGTTCTTGAAGACTGGGTAAACACACAGAGAACAGACGCGGACACCTGCAGCTTATAGACAAGTGAGGCATATATATGTGCAACTTTTTTTTTCTTTTTAAAATTAGTTGGTGCGGCTTATCTTCAGGTGCGCTCATTAGTCCGGAATTTACGGTATTTTAAAGATGTCCTTCCCCATCCTGAAAGATAAATTTATTAGCAGAAAAGTAAATGAATATGCACAAAGACGGCAGCATTTAATTGCAGTCATCACAGAACGTAAATGTTAATGGCCGTCATATCTGCAGGCGATGATTCTGACTTAATTGTTTAAACCGTGACTCAAAATGTGACTCACGCTGATTTATTATTTCACAGTATCTATCTATAAATACATGGAACCTCTGTCTGTCTGTCTGTGTGTGTGTGTGTATGTGTGTGTTCCTCAAATATCTCTGCGGATCAGGATCAGACTGACCTGAGAGTTTCAACATGGCTGCTGCGTGGTTCAATGGTGTGATATTTCGCATTTGTTTGGACTGCAATGATACTGTTAATAAATTATTTCATAAATGCTTTACAAATTCCACGAGCATTGTCCACCGGAGCCACTACAGTCACGTGCACACCAGAGCCAATCACTGCACACTGTGGCCAGGTGCGCACCAGAGCCAATCACTGCAGAGCCCACCGCGACCCCACACCTTAAGAAACAAGCAGATTTATACCTGCAGCGGCGCGAGCTGGACCGGGATTTTGCCGGCGGTTCGGTCCCGTTCTGTTCTGTTCTGTGCATCTAAACTGACTGTTGTAGATTAATGAGATTAAACGAGTCCGGACCGAGTCTGTTCGGGTCTGAGGAGATCCGGAGACGCGCGGACAACAAAGCTAGTCGCTAGCTACACGGCCCACCTCCAGAGGCGACGGACCGGAAGCATCGGCACGTCCAAAACCGGACCTAGGGTAAATAATGTCCTCCACGCTTTTTTGCGAACATCACCGTCACGTTTGCTTTGTTTCTGGTGCAGGAAGAAACGGTAAAAACGGGCTTTTGTCACGAAAGTGTCCAAGCAGCAAGTTTGGTTGTTGAGGAACAGGAAGTTGTGGGAGGGACCTAGGCAGATGATTGACAGGCAACGACGGTCGGTGTGTGTGAGAGTTGAGAGATTTGTGACATTTAGCGTGTTTGGAGTGTGTAGTTAGTGTGTTATGTAGTGTTATGTGTAGTGTGTTTAGTGAGTAGTGGAGTCGTTTTTTTGTTTAATGAGGAGAAGCTGAATGTGGAGCAGGCAGTGCAGCTCTTCATTCAGCTGGAAGGAGCACAGGCAGACCTGAGCATTGCCTGCATTTAAATGTAAATAGTTACATATAACTTTGTAAATGTTTTAAATGTATGCACACATTTAGATAAACAACAATTTATATTTGCATTATAAGTAAAAAAAATAATAAAAAAAATGGATTGTTAAACATAAAAATAAAAAATAAAAAATAAAAGATAAAAAAATCTAACTTTTTCTTCTCGGATTTTCTGTTTTTTTTTGTGATTTTAGGTCCATTGTGTTAATACAGTATGTCAAAATAAAAAAAATAACTGTACAGTCACACATGTGAGGTTGTGCTGAAAATAATGACACCAAGTAAATAGCTTTTAAGATGAAATATAATGGCAAAATCAAAAATAGTTAAAAACAGCCAATTATACCCTGGAATATCAGATTTCACAACAAACCTAAATATCCCTGACGCCCCACCTTCAAACACAGCCTCATTTGGCCATCCATGAAAAAGCTCCTTAACCTCCCACTTTTTTATAGGAATACACTTTTCTTACGGGGACTGCACTAGTTGTTTATAAAGAGCAAAGTCAGCGCGGCAATTAAAATTAAAGAGTGTTTGTTTCTATGTGCATGTGACTATGTCTCATTAGTTTGTGTGTGTGTCTTTGTGTGCATTTTCTTGTGTTTATGCTTCCCTGTAAATATGTTTGTGCGACTCTTTTCAGGAGTGTGTTTGTGCGCATGCTCTGCTATATCTTTATGGTGATCTCCATCTGTGTGAGGCTGTGTGCACTTGTCTGTCTTTGTGCGTGTGTAAGAATATAATTGATTGTGTGCATATGTTTGTGTGTGTATGTAAGAGACACACTCAGTAATTGGTGTGAAATAAGGAATGAGAAACATGAAATGAGAGACAGATATTGCCCTCAGTGCCATTTGTTAACGTTAGTGACAGGAGCAGACGGACTCTATAGGGCCAACTGATTGCCCGTGGCTGTCTGCGTTAGCAAGCCATTTACATGTGTTAACTGGAAAGATGATGAGATAAAGCACCACCCCATCTTTTACTGAACGTTATCCCCTGAAGAGCCCCATCTGGTTTCTCAAACACAAAACACACAAACACACATATGATAAACATTCAGAGCTTGCGGGGAGCTACAGGTTGTAGACTGTAATGCTGTTTGATACATACATTCACGCTCCACTTCAATGCTTCCTACACATGGCTGTTGATGGATACTCTCACTACAGGAGGACTTATAACAAATGTACCCACTGAGCAAAAACAGTCCAAAAGGTGTCTTTTCAACGTCTTTGACCATGTTGAAAAGTTGTCCAGTGGAGAGTCAGACGTCTTTTAAACATTCAATATTGATGTCTCAGTGATGTCCTCACAGGATTCACAATGAGAGTTTCTGCAATGTAATTCAAGACATCTTTCCAACTTCAGTTATGGACGTCTAAAGAACTTTTTGTGGCTCAAAATATATATATATATTTTTATGACGGCCAAACATTACTTCACATAGCAAAAGCTTTAGTGAGGATTCAAACCCCAAGCATCCTCCTCAGTAGCCTGCTGAGGCACCCGGGTCAGCTCATCTTTATCATAGACCACGTTTTGTCAGCCAACCTTGGAACCTCAGCCTATGTGATGAAGCTTGGATCACCAAAACCTGGCATTTAATAAAGCTGATGAATAGTTCACCTGGTAAAGTGCATGCCTCATGCAGCCTGCTGAGGTTTAGGCTCAGGGTTCAAATCCACCCTGTGGAACCCCAAAACAAGCTCAAGATAGCTGAGCAGGTGAGCACCTTCAAATATCTTGGAATACTTAAAGACAATAAATTAAGTTCTGATCAACACGTCATTTCATCTATAAACTCAGAGCTCTGTCTGTCTCCCCCGACCTCCTGTTGTTGCTTCACAAAAGCAGAATTCAGTCGATCTTTGTCTCTCTGTGCTGTCCCGCCTGCTTCTTGACCATTTTAGCAATCTCCAACAAAAACCAACTCAGCAACATCACACACACTGCCTCCAAAATCATCTGCCTTCCTACACTCTATCCCTCAGACGTGAACCATCACGCCTTGAACTCACAATAGCAAATGACACTCCATCAATCAACACTTCACAGTTCTTCCATCTGGTTGGAGATACATGACTAGAAAAAATAAGGAAAGGAGGAGTTTTCTCCCTTTCTACCATAAAAGCTTTGACCAAACTGTCACACTGACACTTCTGTGATGAGATGTACGAATGTAGACATGAAGATTTTATATGAATGCTTTAAATCTGTATGTACAAATTCAGTCATTTGGGGCAGGGATAACTACAAAGAAAGTCAGATCCTGGGGGGACTGGCCCATGAAGACAAATTCCACATTTTCACACACACAAACCATATTTATGATATTAAAGCCAACTGAACAATATACATTTTAAAACACATTTTCACTTTTTCCGCAAGTTACCCTCTTGAATCACAAAGCACCCCCTGTAATTTGGCAACAGCTAAAATAACATCTGCAACAATCACTTTAGCTACTCTAGAATTTTAATCCTGTCCAAGCGAGACACTCGAATCTCTGATGTCCTTTCCTCTTCTCGATCCGTCTAATGCTGCTAAAATTACCAGATTTAAAGGTCAGAATTTACTTGGACTGACCCAGATAGACCCCAACCACTCTGAAGGTCGTTAAGTGCCCATTTAAAAGTTGATAAATGTTAAGTGAGTTTAAATGTGATAGAAGATCGATCCTTTTAAAAGCAATCGACCGTTGTGTCACACATTTGGGTAAACAAATGTAAATGATGAATTTTCCATTGAGGGTTCCTGCTTAGGAAAAAAAAGCATGGATATGACATATACAGATTCTATTAAGTCAGAACAACAGTTCAATCATTTGTTGTCCTTGTGTTGATCATTTTACATTGATGTCAATGTTTTAAATTGGTTTAATGACTCTTCATAGAGAACGACTCTTTAAAATGCACTATTATCATATCTTACACAACAATCATCACATGCTTTATTGATACTCGGGTATTGGATCAAAACATCCAGAAAAGGGCCGGTGCAGGTATTACAAGTCTCGTTCAAGGGGACTTTAGTAGGACGGAAGCTCGACAACTCAAAGATTGTGAGCCAGATAAAGTGTGGAAATCTTTCTGAGTGTGCGAGTTTTGGTTCATTTCAGGAATTTTGAGCAGTGACTGGGCCGCATAATGGAAAACCAGCATTTCACTTGACAATGTGAGCATGAATGGTGTGAAGACAAGGTCGACACTCATAAAATATGAAACTCTCGACAAGGTCAAACTGTCTCTTCCATTACATCATACTGTCAATGGAAAAATCAGTTCTTACCAATAGTCAGTATCTTTGCAAAAACAGCAGTAGAAGTAGCGCGGGATAATGGGCGTTGGTGTCGGCATTGTTGAACTACCACCATTGCAAATCAAAATCCATCTGATGAGACTCTGGCAGAAAATTTCACAGATGAGGTACCGGTTTAGGTTTTGTTTACTCACTCCCTGACTCCACCTTTCAGGCGACCAAATTAAAAGCATGATTACCTTGAATGAAATGCCTGTCGGTTTGAATATTGCTCGAAATATTCGGGGTAATGGAAGAACACAAGTCAACAAAATACACGCACTAGCTGGCAGGTTGAAAATGGAAGGTAAATGATGAGGTAAAGTCCAAAAGTGTAAAGAATAAAATGGCAGGAGGCAAAAGCTGGCAACAAATGGTGAGGCAAAAGGAAATACAAAAATACCACCTACACCTTTTAAAAATAATAACATGCATAATAGCTGTCAACCTCTAGCATTGAAAGTATTCAAGTTCAACTAACACTGATGTAAAATAGCAGCAAAAATATTATAATTGGTTTAAATGTTAATTTGTCACAGCTGGGAAGATGGGACAGCCTGGGGCAAAACTTTTCAAATAAACTTGTAAATAACACATATTTACATGTTGTAAAAGAGTCATCAGGCCCTGACTGTAACCCCTCCATGCTGTGCAGCATCTCATTTCAAATACATCAAACCCTGGTGGTGTGACTCAAACCACGGAGCGACCGAAGCTGCCATCCTTAGAGCTCATGCTGTTGGACATAAAAACTGAGGGATAGCAGCTCCAGTGTGTGGTGCGCGACCAAACTATTTACATATTTGGCCTCTAGCAGATGCCACTTGAATAGCTCTTTATGTGTGTCGAACACAGATAAGAACTTTGACTGTGTCTACATCACACAACACCCTCAGTGACTGAAACTCGTTCAGATCCCAAAAGAGAAACTCCATGTTCCAGCTAGCGACAGGTTAAATCTGTGTGTAGTGTGGTGAACGGAGAAGTGACTGGTAGTTAAATGTCCCATAATGAGTGGAGTACGGAATCTCTGTTCTAGATGCCATAATTAGATTACAAAATAGTTGCACTTTCACTTTCAGTCTTGCCTTGGGGTGGTTTCACTCCTGGGTCAACCGGAGAGGCAGTTTGTACGTGAGACAGTTTGCTTTGAGTGTTCGGCACATTTGGTGAAGTGTGAAAGTCGTTACCTAAGGTCCCGATCACACGAGACACGTTACTACAGGCGTGGCTGCCTCAAGAACCCCTTGTGAGTGACCCCAAACAGAGTGTTGCCCTTGTGGGGTGAGGACTTCTTAGACAACTGGGGGAAGAAATACTATTAATGGAAAACATGCTGAGAATATATAACATTTTATGAACATCTGAAAACTGCTAAAAGAACACGCAGCAGGGGGCATGCCAGGTACGCATTATCATAGGAAATCAATAGCAAATGTATTTATGTTTTTATTTGTATTTTCAAATCACTTTCTAGTCTTAGCGACTACTCAAAGAGCTTTACAACACTACTCAGCATTCACATACTCATCCATACACTGGTGGCAGAAGCTACCATGCCAGGAGCTACCTGCTCATCAGGAGCGACGACCATTCATACACACTTACACGTCGATGGAAGAGCCACTGGGAGCAAACTCAGGTCAGGTCCAGAAAAGCAGCCTTGAATCCAGCGTAAAAAGGTGGTGTTGGATTTGCTTAGTGTTAACTCACATGTTGCCCTAAATATAGACGGTAGATATATAAGACAGCTGTTCGACATGCTTTTCAGCAATGTTTTGTGGCTTAATAGACACATAAATGTGGTTGTTGTCATGTACAGTAGCAATCAAAGCTTCTCAGCCCATTTCAAGTTTTACCCCTACCCCTTGTTTTTAGGTGAACCACTTGCTCCTCAGAACAGGGTCACTATGGGTCGTGGTTGAAATCCGCCGAAGGGACAACCCTTTAAGACCCTCATATACGTCATCAGTTGATGTCGATGGTGTTTACATGATGACTGGATTTTGTCAACATGGCGTCTTCCGTTGTGTTTTCTCATGTCTCTGAGGCAATCCTTGTATTATCACAATGCCATTTTCTATTTCTCTGATGGAGATTGACAAGCATGGCCACTTGCAATTCATTCAAAGCGCCACACTATCAATCAAGTCATCGATTAAAAAGAGCACTGCTTCATCAACCTGGCGGCTTACATTATATTGATATTAGAGGAGCAGCACCAAGTGCAGCAACTTGCACTGCTGGACTCAGGTAAGAAGTCATGTGTTAAATATCATCAAAGGGGGTGATGTGATCCTGCAAAAATCAGCAATAACGATGTAATGTTAACCTCGCTATTTAGTCAGAGACCACCATGACATCTGCAAACGAGCAGCGATTGTTTTATGCTTGTGACAAAGAAAAGGAGCATAATACACAGAAACGACAGAATTCTCATAACCCCCAGGTTGAAGTGTGCTCAGCTTGGAGGGTCATGTAGCCCTGATTTGCCATACCCCTCCATCCCAACACGAATAGGGACATCCTACCAATGGACTTGCACATACAAAACAAATAGGTAGGGCTTAGTGGAACGGGTGTATTGGGATTGAACCAGTGTCTACCTTAACATTTGACTGAAGAAAATATGAAGATACCGAACTATATTCAAATGTCAGCCAGCAACTGAGAGACCATTTCTATAGTCTGTATAATCTGAGGGAGATTCCTAAGTATGGACTTCAAGTATGCACCCCTCTACTTCTGAATCCTCTGACAGAAACTCACCTGATCTTCAAAGGACAAGGCCTGCCCAACATCTCGAGGGAACCCATCTATGACGATGCCACTAGCCTCTGGGATCTTCATGATCTTCTGCTTGATCTCAGTTATTGTCGTTTCCTGGAAAACAGTGAGCCCAACATGATTCTTAATTATCATCCCTGAGCCTGGAAATGTCAGAAGAGCAATAAGGAAGATTTCTACCGCCTATCAACAAACAATTGCCATACCAGCAGGAGTTCATTGGGTTTTTGATCAGCAAAAATACCTCAACTATTAGCCAGACGCCTTCTAAACTCAGATTTCAAACGTCAGGGGCGCTTCTTCCAGTGGGCGACTGGTCAGTGTCAGAACATTTCGGCTTCAAATTATAAAGCATGAAGTTGTAATTATAGTAACAGTCTGCATCCAGCAAAAGCATGAAGGAGAAGATTAGTTTTGTTAATGTTGTTGTAATTCCCAGCGTAGATTCATCGAGGTTATAGATTAGTTAGAACTCCTCGACAATGAATGAGGAGCTGAATGTGAGTGGGAAGCATTACAGCACATCAGAGAATTCCACAATAAAGTCGTTCTGTATATCAAATTATTCTTTCATATATCTGAATGCAGCAGAACAACTTGTGTTTAGTTTTGACTGTGCCCGAGGCCGCAGTGTGCCATCATCCTTTAGCATCAATTACTTCCTTGTGGCTGGAGGAGGTCAACGCGTTCGAATGTATTTCTCCAGGCAGAGTGCATCATGCGATATGGCAGAGATACGTGAGCAATCCTCAGATCTAAAAATAACATCTGCGGCCGTGCCCAAGACACAGACGTTTAATTTCCCCCGACTAACATAATAAGAGCAGTGGCCCGATCCGACAGACCTCGCAGAGATTAAACCTAGTCGAGATTCCATTGAACAGATTAATATATACATGAGAGATAAAATTAGATAAGACGATCTAAGAAAGACTTATGATCCACTGCGTGACAATCATCAGTTCTTCCTTTAGAATACGTAGATGGCAGTTTTGCTCTGTAGTGAATGGTACATTGGGATGATGCAAAATGATAATTAATAAATGACAGAAACTGTGATAGAATCTCATAAAAGTACATTTACACAACTAGTGTACAAACAAACGGATGAGAAAAAAAGTGCAATAGTTAATTGACCCGCAGTATACAATGCATACATACATGCATCATTTGATCTTTTCTTTGTTCTTTTGTATTGTTCATTTAACATCAACTACTAAACGACTTTTACTCAGTATTTGTATTGGTGACTTTCTCTGTTACAAAAGTAATATTTTAACAAGATATCTTTACTTTTGGTTACTTCTGACAACAATCTGTGAAGTCTAACAAATGACACATCTCGTACCAGTTTTTTTTTTTGTTGTTGTTGCAAAAAGTAAGGTACATGGACAGACCTTTCACTCCATAGCATTTTCAGGGCGCTGTGTGGGGAATACATTTCACACTCTGACACTCAGGGCCATTTTGGCAGCAGTCAAAACCCAAAACATAATCATTGTAATAAAATGTAATAAAATGTCCTATTTTTGCAAAAAAGTCCATCTACTTCTGATACACTGACTGCTCCTGACAATTAGTATAAAGAGTATTTTGCATTATATATCATCTAGCATTTTTTGGTACACAGCTTTGGTTTAACTGTGCAAAAAAAGGCCAACTCAATTAGTCATGTGATGTAAATGTATCTTTAACCGATTTTTTTAACGACTGAATCTTGCCAAACTGTCTGAACATTAATGTGTTTCCACCGTCTGAGTATATGAAAGCAAAAGTGCTGTCAGTCTTTAATTTTAGACTAGACTGCCTGTCAGACATTCATCCTCCTGTGAGGAGACCTGTGGGATTTCTGCTGGAACAGAAGTTCAGAAATATACTGAGTCACATGACCTCACAGTGAGTTACAGACAAACAGCAACGACTTCACGTTGATTTGCCTTTTGGCAGAGAGTCGGTGAAGCGATGTTTGATGTCGTGCTGCGTTTTGAAACATTTGCAGCGTTGAAGGACAAATGCATGGATGACTTTTTTTTTACTCAGAATACTTACAGAGACAAAAAGGCTAAATTATACCATGTGTTTAAAGCAATAGGTTGACATTTCGGGAAATAAACTTATTTTCTTTATAGGTTTAGAAAACAGACAGGTAGAAAGGTGCAGGTAGGTGGATTTATTTTATAATTTCCCCTCTGTCATTAAGTTGAGCTGAACAACCTGTGGCTTGATATTTACAAGAAAAATATGAGTGATATCAATCTTCGTATCTAACTCTGAAAGTACCTCAAATTGACTGACAGATTAACTCATTTTCTGATTTATTTCATTGACTTGAAGAAAGGCATCAATCATCCAACACTTGTACAGATTGGCCACCTGTTGGATATCACTCCAAATAATGTTGCAACATCTCACCAGAGTAACCTTCAATTGCCGTCAGATGCCAGTTTGACAACAGGTAGAAATACAGTATGGAGGCAATTTACAGCAACTCCGATCTTAACTCTTAGGGTGCACTTGCACTTGGCAATCTGTACACTTTCTTGGCCCAGGCACGTTTGGAAGAAGTGTGCTTCGGCTTGAACACATGAAGTATAACCATGCGTATTACGGTGCCTTGCATAATCAAGAAATCTAGGAATGTAAGAGAGCCGATGATCAAAACGACACAAAATAAGCTACAAAAAAAGTCAGTAAAGTGATGTACTCTGTGATGTGAGGTGATGACATATGTAAAAGAGGTAACCGTGCGTAGGCCCGGTTGCTACAACAGGCTATTGGGGTTAGCTGGTTAGCATGCTAGCTTCAGTAAACATTTCTGCAACAGTTCATGTTGACTATGTTAACAAGTAGTATTTTTGCCATGTCTGACAAATCACACCTTTAACCCTAACCCTAACCCTATTTAAAAGGATATTTGATAATGTTATTTTCACCATATGGTATAAAAGAGTAGGATAAAACCTATGAAACCTTGGCCACCACTAAAAACAATCCATGACTCAGTGCTATGCCAGTCAATCGCTTTACTATACCGTATTTACAAAAACAATGTTATCAACAAGGTTCATACCCAGAAATACTTTGCCTTGTCTTCTCCTCATTACATACAGAATCATTAAGAAGCCAAATTCTAATCTGCTTTGCTAAACTAATCACAGCAGGAAATTAAATGCCTAACAGCCACGAGTCACTTTATCATATCTAATATTTTTTGCAGCTTGGCCTCCTTCGCTCTTTATCTCACTGGTTCCTCGACTGGCATCTGGTGATCGCCCAAAAGGGAGAAGGCCGATCTCTTGCTAGGTATGCAGTGGAGGAATGATAATTGATGAGGCAGCCAGTTATTGAAGGTTATTCATCAGGGGACAGGAGCTAAGAGCTGCCAATCACGAGGCAGGCGAGGGCTCGCTGTTACAGACTTATATGTCACTAATATGTGACATGATCACAGAAAGTGTCAGATTGTATTTTAAAATTGTCCATGATCTAGCAGCAACAGTCGTTTGTGAGTTTTGTGCCCATGAATACTGTTAACAGCCTCTGGTCTATTCTCAAGACCACAAGGGACTCTCTCTGCCCTAAACTATAAAATACTCTGCTTGGATCATTTTTGTGGATTGGACCTTATTACACTTCTTCTTTGTTTTAACATTTTTTCTTTTTGTCAGTTGATCTCGGAGGAAATCTTGAACTTTATTTTGAAAAACCCTATATCGACTAACTGGTATTACCTTTCTGATTGATTTTAAAAGACCATCAAATATGATGTTTTAGATCCAAATTAGTTGTAGTTATGTCGTTCATCATGTCAAATCCAGCAAAGCTTTGGAGACATTTGAGAGTAAGATGAAAAGGTTGCATTCACAATTCATTATCTACTTAATGTCATTTAATTAATACTGAAAGACAAACCAAAAGAATGAGTGAATTTCCTGATCAAGGATGCTTTTCTATACCTAAATGGATGAAAGGAAATCATTAAAAAGCAGCAATGTATAGGAGTGATATAATGTAACTAAGTACATGTACATGTTCAGGTACTGAACTTAAGTACAACTTTGAGGTACTTTTTCCATTTCTGGAACTTCCACATCACTGCATTTACAGGGACATTTTTTACTCTGTTCACTACATTTATCTATTATTACTTTAGTTACTAGTTACCTTGCAGCGCAAACAGATTAGAAAAAACACTGATTCCGAAAAATATGAAATATTGGATCCAGTAATCCACCAGGTGGGTAATCAGTCCACCAGTGGTATACAGTATATTGGTACATACATGTAAATATATGTATAATTTTGTCCTTTAAAGGTAAATGTAGTGCCAGAAAATTACTTTCGACACTTAAGTATGTTTAATATCAGATACATTATGACTTTGAGTGTGGGAGACTTTGACATTACAAAGAGAACGTAATATTTTAACACGATATCTTCACTTCTACTCAAGTATGATTGTTGGGTAATTTTCACTGATGAAGAGTAAAGTTGATTTGTAGTTAATGGGATCATTTAAATAAAACCCCAAAACAGGGGCGGCAGGAGCCCAGTTTATGCAGAGTGTCAACTTGTGGATAGAGAGGTGCCCCTTCACCTCCCGTTGAGCAAGGCACCAAAACCCTACCTGCTGGGGTGCCTGACTACATGGCAGCCCACCACTCTGACACCTCTTCGTACATTAATGCATGAGTTTGGGTCCTGTTTGTGCATGTGTGTGTAAATTGGGCTTGTGTGTGTGTGTGTGTGTGTGTGTGTGTGTGTGTGTGTGTGTCTGTGTGTGTGAAAAAACAACAGAGTGAAGAAACAGAATCCCGCTGGGAGGATTATTAAAATACGTCTCCTTCTTCTCCTTTCTGGTTATTTATAGCTGTGGTTTCGTCCTCTCCCTGTCCTTGGATATGCACAAAGTTGTACATTACGCCCACATATTAAACTAGGGAAGGGCATCATATGCATTTTCTATACAGTGTTTGACAGAGTAGAGCACAAACAACCACAGGAGGTCTGTGCTCATTTTCCTCCCAGACGGAGTCATTATCTTGCAGAGAAGGATGCTAATAAGACGGATAAGCATCCCTCTCTCCAACACGCTTGTTATTTGGATGCTGCTAATTAGTCCCTTATTACATTCACACTGTGATAATGCCCTACGAGTGACTGGACACACTCGCCGCTCATCCTTCCTCTAATACCCTCCCTGTCTCACACACACTGTCCCCCCCTCACCCCCTCTCGGTTTCTCTGCTACCTGTGGTGCCAGCTCTCCATTGGTGATGATTTTAGCGATCAGGCTCCACTTTCTGTTGCTGGTGGCATTGTGTATCATCTTCTTCCTCAGCAGCTCGCCCACGGACACATACTGGAAACCGTAGCGCTCGGCAATCTTCAGGCACTGTGTTCCTTTGCCGCTGCCAGGGCCACCTAGGCACAGAGGGGGAGAGCTGTTGATGTTTTGGGAGAGATTTTGTGTGTGTGTGTGTGTGTGTGTGTGTCTGTGTGAAATGTGTCTGTGTGAGTGTGAAACATTTCGTGTGTGGGTGAGTTAGCGTGGGCGCATTTATGTGTGTGTGAGCGTTGGTAAGAGAAACCCAGACTATGTGAGACTTTGTGCATGTGCATGACTCCGCTTGTGTGTGTGTGTGTGTGTGTGTGTGTGTGTGTTTGTCTTGTGTGACTGTGTTGTGTGTGTTTTACAAGTGGATGCGGGGGAGAGGGACGTGGGGGGGGGGGGATGACAGACACAGGTATGTGTGCAAAGAAATGGTCTCTTTTTTTCTCTCTTTATAAAGGCATCGAGAGGAGCGGGAGCAGGAGAAGACAGCTCTCTGCTTGATACTCGATAGTTTGGTAAACATCGTTTATAATAGAGGGCATGTTACCCTTCGTTCTGACATTGTTTTAGTCTCAGTAGAGTGGAATTTTTCACAAAACATTAGAAGAATTCCTTCAAAAGCAAAACATGCAAGAGTCGAGTTGACAAGTTGATATGTCAGACCTTATCTGGTAATTAGCAATGTGCTAGGCGTGTATTAGTGCCTGTAAAAGCTATGTGAATAGGGAACTGCATTTTTTATTCCACACATTCAAAGATGTTACAGTTACCATAGAAATGTCAACCGCTCCAAACCTGCTCCTGGTTCAAAGCCTGGCAAGAGTTGAGAGGAACTGGTTGGAGCCTGAGCTGTGTGGGCAATGTATTCAGATTATTCTCTTAGTGATGACGAGGAGAGTGTGCACAAAAATCATTACAGATCAGTTATCACCAATAGATAAATTATCTGGTCAGATTAAATTCAGATGATTTTGAGTTCCTGTGAAGTTAAAGTAATGTGTACTTGAAGATCTTTAAAGTTTTCCTACAGGTATTCAGTGTCTGGGTTATGGAGCATGTGTTAGATTTACAATTGGATAGGTTAGGATGAGTTCACCCAAAGGAAATTATTTAACACTGTCAACTCACAGATGATTTCAGCTTAAAAAAGTGTTTAAATACTGTATTTTCTAATTAATTTGTGATCTCTGGAGATTTGGATTATGCTAGACGAGCTGTATGGAATCATTTTGTGTGGTTTATTTTCTCAAGTGGCAATCTAATTCAGTTGTTTAGTAGAATGCTACACTGCTGTTTTGTTGTGAAGCTCAAGAAATATTTCATGGAATACAAAACATCACCTGACTTTCTATCAGCATGGGGCTGAGTAGGCAATAACTAAATTTTCATTTCTGGGCAAACTGTTCCTTTAAGGCCACAGTGTAAGTGGTGTGTCGATTATGATCAAGTTGATCAGGTTCTATGTGGCGGCTTCTATAAGTGAATGATAGACTTTGGCTTTCTTTTTTATGTAAAAAAGTACAAAAAGAACAACATGATGATCTTTTCACCACAGTTTTGAGAAACTGTAGCTGCCTTTGTTGTTTTCTATTTGATTTAACCATTTAATTTAGCATTTAGCATAACTAAATGAGCCAAGCTTACTGAGACTTTTGTATCTTGTACTGGTTACCATCAAGTGCACAATTATGCATGCTTCGCCACGAGGCACTAGACAACTGAGGCAAACAGCAGAAAACAAGATGAGTGAAGTCCACACATGCGGAATGAACGGAGGAACTGAGCCATAACATCCAGGCATCCTCAAAGAGCCATGATTACTATCACTGCTCAGTATGCTTGTGATATCATCAAATCCCCTGAAACCTCCTGCCCCTTGTCAAACCCGCCGGAAAACCCCAATCCAATGTCAAGATATGCAGATGCTTACATTTTTTTTTAATTGTTAAAAAAAATCTGTCCATTATGCCCAATTTCTGCAGGAGTTATCCAGGTGTGCAGAGGAGTGAACTCTGAATAACTGGTCTCGGCCTTCACACAACTACTTCCATCTTTTTCCATGTGTGTAATCAAGTGCAACACAATGAAAGCCTTTGAGTAGAGACGGTCCCGAAGTGTGCAACTTTATCCATATTCATGTGAACCATCGTGTCACACCCACTTCTCTGACAGCCCTGTTGTGGAAGGACAACACATCACGCGACCTAGTTCTTTAGAATCATAGTGAGGCCTGTAGAGATACACTTTATTATTTATGGATGCTTTGTCTGTGGAGAATGAATAAGAAGGGTGCTTAAACTGAATATCTACTGACCTTGTTATTTAGTGTTGCTGCTTAAAATAGTTACAGGCGAATCAAGAGTGTTACTCAGAACGCTGTGTGAACTTCAGAGGGATAGTTTGATATTTTGGGAAATACACCTGTCGAGAGTTGGATGAAAAGATAAATATTACTCTGTGATAAATATGAAGCCACAAGACTGTTGATCTTGCTTGGCATATAGGCTTTATATGAAGGGGAAAATACCCAGACAAATAATTTTTTTTAGCTGCTCTCCCTTTTAAAGATGTTATGCTATGCTAGGCTAACCACGTTGCTCCTGCGGCCTCATATCGTGTAGACAGACGTGAGAGGTAATGATCTTCTCATCTAACTCTCAGCAGGGGAGCGAAGTGAGTAAGTGCATTTCCCAACATGTTCACCTGCTCCTTTAAGATATATAACTAATCCAGCAGACTGACCTTTACAGAAAGGATTATCATGCCACCGTCATGTCCTACTTTTTGTTTTCTCTGATAATTGTATCTTCACATGTACAGGAAATTAATAGGACACATTTTTCACTGCATAATTTCTTTGATATCGCCCTGTTGACACAACAACAGCTGTTGTGGCTGAATGAGTTGAGAACAGGACTCTGATGACTCTGAGTCTGGCGTTCGTATCCTGTTTGGAGCACAATATCATACTGATCAAGCTGGCGTTTGTACGCTAAATCCACTCAATATTTTCCTTTTTGTCAGTCGTTAGTTGATGGTGAAGTTTAGACAACAAGAATGATACATGAATATGACATCGCGCAAACGCCACAAGACGGTCACGGAGCAGCATTATTCATGATGTTCCAGGAACGACACCAACACAGCGACATCAGATCGTGGGTTCAGTCCACTCTTTATGACCCGTCACAGCGAGGAAGCACAGGTGCAACCAATAATGTTTAACGATGGCTCAGCTCAATTGAGGGGCACAATAAGCATTATGAGCTGTGTGCAATAATAGGACCCTCAAAGCTTAATATAAAGCAGCCATTATTCATTACTTTAACTTTACTTTTCTGCGTTCTTCCTCTAAGATAATCATGTCTTGTGATCCCTCCCATAAGAAAAAAATAGTTGCGCAGTTTCGACGAGGGGCAGGGCAATCATGGAGATACTGGGGTGTGTGGTATGCACATTTTATCTTACATCTGAGTATTTTGTAATTTTCTATCCAGTCCACTCCCGACCTCCGCATGACCACACACGTCTCCGCGAGTGTGTCTCTCTCTGCAGAACTGACAGACGAAACGTTTGCCTCGATCCTCTAAAGAGATGACAGCTGCTGCCATCCTGCTTTCCCTTTTAAAATAGGCCACAATGTGCTCACAAAGACGAGATAGGAACTGGCTTTGTGCTGTGAGGACAAACAACAATCATCCACACCATGAACATCCCAGGTACGCACAAAGACGCACAACGCGCCGCAGCAGAAGGCTGTCAGAGGATTTTTTTTTTAAAGAGCTTTTTAACAGACAGGAAAACCTTAAATAAACTGTTTTCAAGAGGGTTTTTAGACATCAGCCTTTTCCTATTGAGGCCAGCCAGTCCCATTACTCTGATTATGCAGCTGCCGAGCTTAATTTATAAGATTAATGAATGTATATGACAGGTTAATGCAGGCCCATCAAGGAAATCAGATTAGGAGAGCGTGAGTGTCTGACACAGTGAGTGGCACGCAACAAGATCTGCTCCGCGGATAACGACAGAGAGAGAGGAGGGGCCATGTTCAAAATACCAGGAAAAAACACGCTGGGTACAAACACACACTGACTCTGACTCTGACTCGTAGATTTCCCATTCAGGCCACCTATTTTTAGATCATCAGCGAGGCAAATATAAACTTTGTGTTTTTGCTGTCATTTTTATATAAATGGATAAAGCTCCCATCAGAGGCATTAAAGAGGCACTGATTACAGTGTTTTCCTGTGTTTACAAACACAAGGAACTTTAATACTCTGACCTTGGCCGTCTAATGGAAAACATCGGGTCAGCAGGAATCCAGATGAGCACTTCAAATCTAAAACATCGGATTAGTAAACAAACTGTGTCATCGTTGTACCGTGCAAAGGCGCACGTATTATTTATAGCGAGCCGAAGTCAATCCCCTTCCGGTCGACCAAAAATATGTATGGTAGTGAATGAAGAGGGACAAAAAAGAGTTTGTTCCCATTTGAACTGTGCCATAAACTACACATTGATGGTAAGCAATTTAAGAGATTCCCACTGAGAAAGTTGACATTTGTTAGTAAATTAATCAAGTATGAGTCTGCGAAATACATAAATAGGAAGACTACATGCAACAGTTGTGTACTTTGGTGTCATCTTGGCCGACACTCCATGAAGGATCAAGTTGTCTCTCTCCTTTGACTACTGCACAAATCTTTTCAGAAATATGGTCACATGATGCACACCACCTATAGCGCATCACCTGCACCAACCAACAGTTTATTGTGAGCCCGGTTTAATATGCAGTGCTTTTTTTTTAACGCAACGTAGAAGGGGGTCCCTGTTGCTACTCTCGATCGGTTAAAGGAAAAAAATGAATGTGTGTGTGTGTAATTGTGTGTACTGGTCCTTTACCGATGACAAGGATGACTTTAGGTCGTGGTCTGGATGGATCGAACACCTCGTACTCCTCTATGAGCTCCGCCGTCTCCGACAGGTCCGAATCGCTCTCGATGGAAAACTGGCTGATGGGAGGCAGGCGGTCATACCTTCTGTAGGGAAAATTGGGACTGTCGGGCAACACTGTCATACACACACACGCATGCGCACACACACACACACACGCACACGCACACAATAATTGAGAACCAACCTGAAGACATTTTTGATCATTAAATCTCTGAACATATAGTGAATCATTCATGCTCTATGAGTTTGTTGCTGTCGGTCACTTTATTAATGCAGATGTGACTTCATTTCAAAGGCTGCAAATCAAGTTTCATAAAAAAAAAAAAAAAAAAGATAAATGAAAAAGGAGCTGTTCTATTAATCCGAGACGAAACTAAAATGTGACAGTGTGATGAATTCAATGCGTCATTCAGTTTGGTAATTATACTGCTGTCTCTGGTGATCACAGGATTCAATATAACACATTTACAAAAGAAAGAAAGCATCACTGCATGCTGCAGAGCTGCTATAATGCACATGTGGAACCATTATTATCTCTTGCTGATGGTGGTATTGATCACACAATTTTTGGTTGAATCCTAGGAGAAGGGATGCCTTTTTTTATGTGACCGATTTGGAAAAAAACTCAGATTTTGCTCTTGTTAGGATGAAAACATTTTTAAAAAACACAGCAAATTTCACTTATGTTGTCGGGCCTGGCTGTATCTAAAGGCTTACTCTTGCCCTTTTTGACATTTCTGACACATTCAACAGTCAATCGGGCAGAGATGGGAGTAATTTACGAAGTGAGAGCAGCGGTCCGTCCGGCAAACGCTTTCTCACGCGGCAGATTTGAGCTTCAGCTAACAGCCGAGAAGGGAAACGCGGGTCACAGGAATCTCTATCCCTGATTAGGCTTCAGTTCCCAGCAGCTAAACCTTGCAGCTGGCAGAGCTTTCAGACATCTTCAACAGCATATTAGGAGAAGTGGCTTAAATGTGAGTCCACTCTCGACGCCCCTTGACTGTGAAGACTTCGGTTTACAATGTCTGCATGCTCTTGTATTTGTTGTGCTATAGTAGGTCCTGTGCACATTACTGCCTCACTTCGCACGCATCATCAAACAAAGATGTTAATGTTTGGCTTACAATGGGCCCTAATAAAGCAATGCAAATGGGAAAATTAGCATACGAGTAACTGAAGTTGGCAGTACACGCTATGTTTTGCATCTCTACTTCTCCCCGCACTGGTCAGACAAACTGCTAAGTTAAGAATGGAGAGCCTTTTGATGTCATGTGAATGATTAACCACCGGTGTTTACTGCGCTGTAACATGCTGTCTACAAACCCACAGGTCAGTGAAGGCAGCACAGACGTGTTCGACAACAGAGACCAGCACTCTGAACTTCTGAACAGCAGAAGCCTCCAACAACGGTTGGAAGCAGCAGCAGTTGGCGCTTTGGTGTGTTTGTGGGTGTTCTGGTATCTGAACAAGCGCTTCTGGCACATTTTGAAAACACATCTGAGAGCGGTGATGCACACGCAGAAAAAAAGCCTCCCGTCTCACCGCCCTCCAACTCTACTACCGCGAGTATTTTCAAAAGCAGCACGACTGTTTTCACAAAGTATCGACAATGGGGCTCACGAGCGTACAGTACAAATGTCAACACCCTTTCCTGTTCAAACAGCGAGCCAGTTTGTGTGGGATAGGAAGACTCACTGCTGCTGGCATTCTTAGAGAGTCCAGTGCCAGAAAATAAAGATATTTTGGCTCTGAGCAGAAGTACTTTTCCTTAAAAAGATAGACAGTGCTGTACAAAAGAAAAGACAAACCAGACATGGCAGATAAAATGACAATAAGAAAGAAAAAGATCAAATACAACAATATAAAAAAAGGTATGAATAAGAACAAGATGTAACAACCAAAAAGAAACATTTTAGGGAGAGATGTAAGGTCTTTTCTTATCTTAGGACATTTCACTGCTCACCATTTCTGAAGAGGGACCTGCGTGATTGGCCACCGTTGAGAGGGGGAAGTGACTTCTTCTCCTGGCCTACAAAGGTATCCCACCGCACCTTGTCTGGTCCTCCAAGCTCCCTGACTTTCTTCAGACAGCCCTCAAGGTAGTCGATGGGGTCGTCGGGCCGGTAGTACATCAAACCTGTAAGCAGGCTCTGGAGAAAAAACAACAGAGGAGGGATGTGATGAGGTAGACAGGGAGGATAAGAGAGAGGGAGGAGATGTTTGTTCTACATTTCTGTGTGATGTGCAGTTCTGTGACAGCGCGGCGTGCGGGGGAAACGTTTAATGAGGTGAAGATGTGAAAGTGCAGATCTGGTTGCCTTGGCTTGTTTCCACGAGGAGAACAAAAACATCTCATTTTGTCAGAAGCCCGTGAAATTGAACTCAGCCTGGTAAATAAACACAGAGTCCCCGATGATGACCTGTTATTGTCCAGGAAGACGTCCGGCGACTGCGATGAATGTGAGAACCAGGTCAAGAAACACGAGTGGAGTGCGTGTTTGTGTGACATTTGACCCTGGGTGTTTTAAAACAATGCCTTCCTCTGGGACTTCCTTCTTCATCTCCACCCTCCTCACCAACAACTCAGTCAGCAGCATGAACACATCGAGCGATTCGATGTGTTCATGCAGCTGATTGGTGATGAATACTCATTTTTAAATGGGGAGCAATTGTAAGCGGTAGAGTGAAGCTGCAGTTTTAATGATGATGGTGTGTCACTTGGATGCTCAGTGTAATTTGAACATTCTGTAAATAAACAAACTGTGATTGCTTGCATACATTAGCTGCAACACACTTGGGAGCGAGTCTAATTAAATGGATTGGCCAGTTAACCATCCCCCTAAGGATCATGATGGATACTTCATTATTACATTTCTCTATGCACTGTCTATATGATGTTTGACCTCCTCTGCCTGAGCATATGGCAAACTCATAAAACATTCATTTTTAATTATTGTCCAGATCCGAAGAGTCCAAATAACCTATACTGATCAGTATATTTGTATGAATGACGGAAAAACATCTATTAGCTTTTTGATTTTATTTCATGTTATAGTGAAGCCCTACGCAAACACAAATGTTTTACTCAAGTGTTTGAAGAAATATATTGTCATATGTCAGACTGTAGTATACTGTATGCAACTGTTCAGACTGATCTACTGATGAAAATGCAGCAAGATACGACATCAGTCTTTTGCAAGGGTGGCGTACCCCGCCACTGACAGTGATTCATAGAAAGATATTAAAAGCTACATTATATAACTTTTTTACCTTAAGAGAAGAAATTATACATTTTTTTCAGAATGATAATATGTATAATATTCACGAGGTAATAACACAAAATAAGTAGTATTAACTTTTTCCATCACTGAATCAACAAGCTGTTCTCTGAGGAAAACAAGGTCCGCAAAACACTGCTTGAAGCTAGAAAGGTGTCAGGGTCCGCCACATATAAACAAAGTGAAACAGTATGAAGTTGTGTTGTGTTTTCAGTTTGTTTATCTAGTTTGTTTAGGCATAAAACATAGAGATTTTTCTCTTCTGATTAAAATGTATTCCCCAAAACTACAGAGTGTACCTTCAAATTAACAGCTTCACAGTCGTGTTGATGCCACAGTGTCTTGTAACAGAGTGAATGGTGTCTCAGCCACTCCGCCCCCCCCCATCACTTGTTTCTGCACTATGTAACTTCAGTGAGAGGGTCGGATCACAGCGTTACATACATGAATACTTTTAACATACAAGTTCTCAACACATAACAGTGATATGACCTAGTGAGTTTTGTTTGAAGTCAGCACCTACAAATCTGACAAACTGTTACAGACCTGGGATTTGTGATTACATAATGTTGCTTTAATGAATGTAGATATCAGTACACGGCTATTATGAAATCATGCAGACCATAAATAGCTTCCAAAACAAGCTTTCATTTCATGGATATTTGAGGAAATACTTAGACGATAGTGGTTCTCACCCCACGAAGACTGTTACCGACTTTCAACTCACATAACCCCAAAGTGCCACAATGAAATCAGAGGTTCTCTTTCTCTTTCCACTCAGAACTCACTTGAAGACACACTTTGCCTCTCACAAACACACTCAATACAATCTATCAGAGGGCAGATTACCTCACTGCTACAGGCAATGTGATGTAAAAACTATTCCCCAGTCTGAAATATTGTATTTTCTTTCGGACTCCTTGGAGCTCATGACCCCCAGGTTGAGAAACAAGGGTTTAATAGAGAATCTAATCTGGATTCATTGTAAATTATAACGTGTTTTAAACTTTCATTGTATAATATTCCCGTGAAGACTTAATTTTAGACTAATTCTCATACTTAATATTATTTCCCCGCCTGTCTACCTAAATATTGCTAATCCTCCTTAAATTATGATGATATTTTTGGCTCCATAATTTCATTTTTCAGACTGTGTCACGGTGCTCATTTTCATTCATCATGCTGAATTAATGCAGGTCTCCAGCTGAGGGCTTTCAGCCGCCTCGCGTCAATTAGAAGCAAGTCATGCAAAGGAGGGGAGGGCGGACTATTTCGTTTAATCACACTAATTATGACTAGATGTTACTGTAAAAGCGCATAGTTGGCAGTTTGTAGCAATAATCCTCAATCGCCTGCTTATATTAAACCGCAGTATTAATCCAGAAGTAGCGTTCAAACAGACGCGCACATTCGCACCTCCAGCAGCCAGAACAAGATGGATTACACATCAAGAGGAGATCTTTGACGCGACTCTTGATGGCGTTTTTGCAGCGCATCGCAGACAAACATGACTGTTCGTGTAATAATCACACAATCTGCACACAGCCCGACCAGTCAGCGCACACCAGCTCTCACCTCAAACAGTTGAGGTATCTCCCGCCGCGCCAGATACTCCTTGGCATCGTTGGTATTCATCTCCAGTCGGATTTCCTTTTGAAATCTCAACTTGTCCGGAGCGTTTTTCTTTTCTAAAAAAAAAAATGTTGCCTCAGACGCCTCAATGCCGCACGGTGATAATCTTTGGTGAACGAGCGAGCTCCACACAGTTTTCTCCTCAGCGCATTTTTGCCTCGTGTGTGTGTGGACTTTACAACTGGATTCCTGCAGGCGATGCCACCTCGCCACCCTCCTCTGTGATGCGGATGCGTTGCTCGTCCGTCTTCCCTCCTACAGCGCTGAGCTCGCAGCACGCACCGTGTGTGCCTTGACGTTGGAACAGAGGTTGCGCGCTGTGCCAAAAAGCGCATGCAGCGTCAGTCAACCTGGAAGATGGGTGGGAAATGTTTTTTTGACATAGAACAGACATCAAGTTTTATAAATGAGAGATATATTCCTCCTGGTGCTCATGGGCAGAGGTGGAAGAAGTACTCAGATCTTTAAAACAAGAGAAAAAAAACGCAGAAGCACAGTGTACAATTACTAGAAATACTTACCAAAAGTAAAAGCAGTCATCATGCAGAATGACATATTTCAAAAGAGGTTAATAACTTTAATGTTGAAGCTGGTAAAGGTCACTTTAAACAGTTTATCGGCTGATAGATAGATAGATAGATAGATAGATAGAGAGGAAGGACACGTACAAAACACAAAAGCAAACAAATGATACGTGCGTGTACTGCATATAGAAATAACAGTAAATACTTGATTATCAATACAGTTTTATTTTTCATTTTTCTTCTCTATTACTGTTTTTACAAACGTTGTTGTTAAAGTTGTGAAATAAACACAGTAGAATTAAGATTACAAAATGTGCCTCTGAATTGTAGTTGGGATACAATGATTGAATGTAACTGATTACATTTTCTTTAAAAATGTATCCTGATACAGTCACTAATTACCTGTTACAAAATGTATTTGGGAACCTAATCCAAATATCACAATATTAAAGTAATGTAACTTGCATTCCATTACTTTTGGATTAGCTCCATACCAACATGCAAATAAAAACGAGAGACAACTAGACCCGACTAATGTTGTGTGAGACTCATCAAGTGTTATCGTGTGTACATGTGCACGGTTACACACTAGTACAACATTCTTTATTTTAAAGTAATAGTCATGTTATTAATCCCCATTTTTACTGATTGTAGCTGTAATCTAATTACATCTTTATTTCAGCTACCTTGTTTTTATACCCTGATTATGTAATCCCATTACTTCCCAAGATAGCATGTAAATATATGTATAATGTACACTTACTTGTACTATTGATACTTGATTACTTATGATGTCAGATACTTTAAGAATTTTACTCAAGTGCTTTCCATATGAGTGACTTTAACTTCTGACAAAGTAATATTTTAACACAACTTCTTTACTTTTACTCAGGTGACTCTTGGCTTCTTTTACAACACTGGTGGAATAGAAGTAGATTAGCATAAATTGGCAATATTTAAATAGTAAAGTACAAGTAAAACTGATCAAATACGTACAATACTTGAGTCAATGTACTTAGATACTTCCCACCACTGTGGATTGGGTGTAGAAAATGCTTAATTCATGGGTTGGTTTCCTACAATATCAGAAAACAATAAGGGCAGATTTGCACCTTAAAGGGGCACTATGTAGTTTTGGTGAAGAAATTCAAACTCAGAATTTTAGCATAACTGAATAAATAAGCTGTTCTCAGAAGAAAATACATTCCCAAGAACACTGTTTGAAGCTAGAAAGTTGGCAGGGTCCGCCACATTTAAACCA
Source organism: Sparus aurata (assembly GCF_900880675.1). Taxonomy (NCBI): domain Eukaryota; kingdom Metazoa; phylum Chordata; class Actinopteri; order Spariformes; family Sparidae; genus Sparus; species Sparus aurata. The sequence continues at coordinate 15,036,062 of NC_044207.1, read as the reverse complement.
AGTAATACTGCATGAAATTGTGGTGTCCCTTAAGATCAGTTTGTTTATTCAGTCAAGCAAACAAAGAGTTTTTCTTCTTTTAGTTTGTTTGGACATAAACAAAAATAAATAAGTCAATGAAGATCTTTCTCTTCTGATCTACATTAATTCTCCAAAACTACAAAACTGCCCCTTTATCCATTTTGGCACTTGACAAAACTCTACACATGTGGAACACTCACTATCTATTTGTAACTTATCTGACTCAATAATGGACTTTCAAGAACAACATTTTGACACTATTTTAAGAAGTTTTGTTACAGAATAAAATAATTAAACCACTTTATCACAACCAAAATATTTGATTGATTTCATCACAGATTGATAGGAGATTGATTGCAGCTTAATATAGCTGGATGCTTTTTTTTCAGCTGCACGTCATCACTTAACTTGCATAACAATGTATATCTTTAGTTTGTGTTTTACATGGAAACAAAAGTTCAAGAGTTGAATTCCACTGGTCACATGATCAATGCTGTTTTAGGCAACAGGGGAGCAGGCCAGTTTGATTTCCTGGTTTGTCCCATAGGATTTGATTCTTATAGTCCAGTAATCCTCTTGACAACTGTACAGCTGACTCTGAGGCTCCTGGTTGGTTATATCACAGAACAACATCAGATTAGTTCTTAAGTGCGTTAGAAAGACAGGATGACCAAGGATGGTCACCACTGGGAGTCAAATTCTAATTTATGGAATCTAAAATGGAATAATCATTATATTTATAGGCTTGAGAGCTGTTTTGTTGGTGTACTATCCTTCCTATTTTCATTTTCTAATGTGATGTGTTCGGAGGAGGGCATTACTCTGATGAGCTCTGTGCAGGCAGAGACTGATGCTGCAGGTCAAACAGCAGCAGAAGGAGACGTCCAGGGGATTAAATGGTTGGCAGGCCTTACATGTAACGGCACCCCGCTGTGTTTGTCAAAAGTGATTTCAATGCTGCCTTTCCAGCAGACCGTCTGCTTGCTGTGCTTCTAATGTTACATTAGAATTGCGTGAAGCATATGATTTTTTCATAACTTCACCTTGCGGCACTGCTTTAGTGGTGGTATGGCAGTCAATTTGACATCTGTTGCTGATATCAATGTCACTTCTTATTATGAAGGCCTTTACCAATTAGCTAAAGACGCTGAAATAGAAGGCTGTCAGTGTGATTTGGCATCTAATCATTTTTTTTTCTGTCATCAGTGCATCTGTCATATGACCAAAAAAATGATTTCCTGAATTTGACATTCAGTCAAATGTGAACTGTAAGTAGCTTGCTTAAAAATGATTTGCCACATAGCTCAAAGAAACCAGAAAACCAGGATATATCTTTGTAATACCACACTGAAAAATACAAGAAATGTGTCCCTTTATTGGTCACAAAGAAAAAAACAAAGTAAAAATAATATTTTTCCTTATGAACTTTGTTAGAACAGTTTACAAACAGAAATGTAACCAAAAACCTAGAGGGAGACATGAGTCTATGGGGAACAATTAGCAAGATCGTTATAAAATGTTCCATTATATCCCATTGATTGGTCCTCTGTACACAGACAGTCCATTTAACAATTAGCTAATCATTGGCCTGCACAAGCTGCATCAAAAAGAAGCTTCGCTCCACTAATGTTAAGTTGATTAAAACACAATGTTTAACTTTTATTATTTATTATTTTTTTTTATACCACACATTATAATACTTTTGGTAATAAAACAAAACATATGATATTTTTTGTAGAAATTGTACAAATATGTACACACATGTATATACATTCAGAGCAATAATAATGAGTTGACTGCTTTCAAAAAGAAGATAGTTAATATTATCACATGAAGAGTACATATGCATGAATATATGGAGATGAAATGTACTCAAATCATCTACTTTTGTTTATCTGTTATTTTGATTTCTTTTTTTTACTGATAACTAGCATGTATGCATTGTGTTTGTATTCATATATGCTTATGTGTATCTGTGACATGTGTTTTTAATACTAAAGCCATGAGTTACAGCTAAATGGGCACATTATACATATTTGGTACAAGCATTTACACCAGGCGCTCAAAACAAAATATTTCTTGACCCATATTGCATGTTATTTTAAGTTGGAAAACAATGAATAATCAGAAAAGGAAAAACTAATCATGTTTTATGTTCAGTGACGTTTATAAACAGATGATTCAGGTGCCTATCTATTGTTGAAAATATTGTTTTGCTATATGACCCTCAGGTAGAGAAGCTTACTGACATCTTGAAATGCCATTTTAACGATTAAAGATCTGTTTTTAAAATTATATCCTCATTTTCCCTACCGAAGCTTTTATTCTGAAATGTCTCCTACCGGAAGCACTTGCTGGGCGGAGTCTCCGGTTTTCACTTCCTTGTTGCTGACAGCTAACAGTGCTGCACAATGAAAATACTCACGTTGTGGAGCTTGTTTTCCACATACTTATTAGCCAGCAGCCTAAACATCGAGGTGAGTGCACATTTGAATCGCGCACAGCCATGAAAATCCCACCAATCTATATTTTACATTGAATTTTAGCTGAAATGTCGTACCCATGTTAGCCTCTGGTGCTGTCATGCTAGCTGTTTTGGTGATGGCTCTTGCTGCTTGTACGAGCCGAAACAGATTTAAAAATAGATTTATTCATTTTTCTCCACTCAGAATCATGCAGCACAGTTCTTCAGCAGTGGCCATACCAACAACTGGGCTGTTCTGGTAAGAATTCATTGATGATTCATTGAATTAAGATGCATATATATAATTTAAATACATGCTAATTTATTGTCTGTATAACCGATGGGAGCTGCAGAAACATGCTTGTGCCTGATAAACCTGCCACAGACAACTTTTGTCTCATTTGCATGTTATTTATTTGATACACAGGTATGTACATCCAGATTCTGGTTCAACTACCGTCATGTGGCCAATACTCTGTCCGTCTACAGAAGTGTTAAGAGGCTGGGCATTCCTGACAGGTAACTAATCAAATGTCAAGTCTTATTGTTCGTCATTTTATTGTGTCATATTTAGATGGTGGTGAAGGCATTGAGGTGCTGGACAGAGTAAAAGCACTGCATGTCCATCAAAATGAATTAATTCGTTCACCAAGCTCTTCTTCAATATGCTCATTTAATTTGCCCAAATATTTCTGGATGCCTTAAACGTGGTCGAGCTGCAGAGGGCAACAGGACAAATGGAGAGTGAGAGACAAGAGGATTGAAATGTAACCAAGATCCCTGCTGTACCTGAACTGGTTATGTTGAGGATACAATACAAGGGAGGCTCCTGTTAGAGTGCCCTTAGCTAGAAGTATGTATATGCACTAATTGGCCACAACATTAAAACCACCTGCTTAATATTGTGTGGGTTATCCTTGTAAAGCCAAAACAGATTTTAACTGCCAAGGCATGACCATAATACCTCTAAGGGTGTCCTTTGGTGTCTGGTACTGGGACATTTGTAGTGAATTCTTTGGATCCTATATGAGACCAGATTGGGAGCTTGGGGCCCGGTTGACACCTTGAGCTCTTGGTCATGTCCCTCAAGCTATTCCTGAGCAGTTTTTGTGTTGTGGCCTGGTGCATTGTCCTGCTGGTGGGGGGTCACTGCCATTAGGGAGTGCCGTTGCCATGAGGAGATGTACTTGGTTCACAACAACAATGTGTTGAGTGATTCGAGTGGTAATCAACAGAGTCCAAGGGTTGTCAGTAGAACGTTGCTGTGGTAAGATCATCAATGTTATTCGCATCACCTGCCAGTGGTTTTCATGTTGTGGCTTATGTGTATGTTTTTGATCAAATGCTTTATAATAATTTCACAAATTATTCCGTCCTGAAAGACATGAAACTTGATATAAACTTTGACATTTTATACATTTTTAAACAAAACTCATGCAGCAGAATTGAATACCATTGAATACCGCTGCAACCCTCGTCTGCACCAATACTGCTGTTTTACAGCTTGGTGGAATCATGTTTGTCTTTTTCGTTTTAGAATAAGATGACACTTGATCTGGTGGGTTCCTTAAGTCAGCGAACTCATCAGCTGTCATCTGTAGCTCAAGTGGAGTGATTCAATCACTGGTTGTGACATACTGAAGTTGCATTAAGTGAGACAGTTAACCATGAACTGCTCCACCTGTGAGTGTATATATGTCAAAGAAAAACAGTTAAATTGTCTGTACAGTGATAATGATAAATAACTCATCATCACACTAATGGTGTAACATAGCGCTCATCAGCTGTTGTGCGTCATTGGTCATTCCACTTATCTTCTAATGTCCTCTGTCATTTTCTCTTTTTCCAGCCACATAGTGCTCATGCTGGCTGATGACATGGCTTGTAACCACAGAAACCCAAAACCTGCCACAGTGTTCAGCCACAAGAACATGGAGCTGAATGTGTACGGAGACGATGTGGAGGTGGACTACCGAGGATATGAGGTTTGTTCACTTTTACAGACAGACAGCAACACTCACAACTGTAGAAATGTGTTTCTCAGCAGCTCAATGCGACTCTTTACAATCTGTATTGTATTGTATTTACCAGGGTCAACACACAGGCTCTAGATTGAATTGTGTTTAATTTTGACTGTTAGACTGACTTTTAGACAAGTCGTCTTGTCTACATATAAACTTTTTTTTAAACATCAAGAAAAGTAGTTCCTGGGAACTCCCCTATTCCAATGTAGTGTTAAAGTGCTTTATAAACCTGAGTACTATATAATATTACTCATGTAGAAAGGTATTTCACAGGTGTAGTAGAGAACTCGAGGGGGCTTTGATTGTCATTATTCTTCCAGTGTTTGCTTAGTCTATTGAGCAGGAAATGTATAGGCAGCTTTATATCATATGCATTCTCTAATAGAGGATAGTGTTTTGTTTATTATGGCACGGAGAGCCCCTCTTGTGTATCCGCTCCTTATCACTGTTTGTTTTAGATTATTTCCTTTGCTTTGTGCCGGCTTTTTAAAATTGTATAAACACTGCGCTACTCATTCATGTTTGCTGTCAAACTGTAATCATGTGCAAGAATAGTTGATAAAGTTAAGGAGGAGAAATGGAAGAAAAGAATACCACAAGTAATTGATTTCATGGTAATTAAACGATAAGTGAGGCAGTTACCTTAATCTCCTGACACCACTTTTTGAGTTGACTGGTGAGATTATGTTCCCTTTTTTTTGTCCGGTCCCAAACTGCTCGGGTTCTGTGCACTGAATTACAAATTGCGCATAGTTTTTATTTACCCTTTTGTATTCTGTCCATGTTTCAGGTGACAGTGGAGAACTTCCTGCGTGTTTTGACTGGAAGGCTGCCACCCAGCACTCCGCGCTCCAAACGCCTCCTCTCTGATGACCGCAGCAACATCCTCATATACCTGACCGGTACAGCACAAATGCACAGACTCTCCACTGAAACTCTTTCTCTCTATTTACAGTGGAAAAAGACAACTTTCACTCTCCCTGAGTGGTTCCAAGTGGTATTATCATCGGTGCCATGTTTTTGCGACAGTGGCTTTCCACAGACTGCAACCACCGACAACACAGGACAAAACATGAGTTTATTCATTCATGTAGTCAGTAATGGAGACGTGAAAGCAGATAGAAATGGTGCTAGGCTTCGAGTATGACTTGAATGTGAGTCAGTCCTCATTTCCCGGGAGATTTCATGTCCAGTAGTGGACAAAACTACATCTCTAAAGTGAGGTTTATAAGGGTGATGCGATGCTGATGGTGTCTTTTTTCTATAGTCATTACATTGTAAATCATAATTTTCTTATTTTTCTCATTTTCTTAACTTATTTTGCTAGAAGCTAATTTAATTTTGAAGCATTTATTTTCTGTGTACTCATTTTTTCTACAGTGACCAAACCTCTGCTTAAGTGAAAGACTGATTTGAATTTCAATTACCCACAGAGATGAGACTCAAACAAACTCTATTGCTTTCAATCATACATGTAGGTGAAAGGTAGCAAGACTGTAGGAAGTTTCATTTAATCTTGTCATCAATTTCGCTAAAGGTTAATATTTAATTGATTAAAGTTAAAGTAGAGTCGGTCTTTGTTCAAGGTGTGGTATCCCACCTCCTCTACAAGACACTACACTCTAAACTCTACAAAGTAAGAGCATGAAGTTTCCTTATAGAAAAACTGTAACAGTTGTATGGCACCTCTCAGACAGAAGCTGTCTTTGTCTTTGTTGATCTTGAAGCCGCATTGAGGATATAGCATCTTATCTTATTTGATTTGCCCTGTATGGAAATGGGAAGCATCTGTGGAGAGCAATTAAGTTGGTCCAGAAGTTAAGATCATACAAACATTGACAGAATTATATTGTGCTGTGCTGAGATTTTTGTTTGAATTGAAATCCAAATGCTGTAAAAGGCTGCCACAACAAGGGAGCCGTAAATTGATTATCTGCAACACTGAACATATTATACCTCATATTCATTTGTATTTTACATTATGTCTTTCAAGTTAAGTCCTAGAGACTCTCTAGTGAAGTATTTTTAAGGCATATAGTTGGAAAAAGTGCGTTTTTATCTAACCTTTTCTTCATCTCGTGCATCTGTGGCAGAATGTACTATCCTCTGCTATAACTGAGTTACAGTCATTTCTCCTACACTGTACGCTCTGCTGCACTTCCCTTTTCATGTTTCTTGTTATTTTCCTTTCTATATCATGTTTTGCATTGTGAATCAGAGAAGAATGAATTATTCATGATGTGTGTTTGTTTGACAGGCCACGGTGGGAATGGCTTCCTTAAGTTCCAGGACTCTGAGGAGATTAGTAACGTGGAACTTGCCGACGCGTTTGAGCAGATGTGGCAGAAAAGGAGGTAAATAAACTGGAAATATACACAGACGTGGGATTGAAAAGGTCCTTGTGATGTAACACTGTAACACTGTGTATCCTTCTGAAGTCCACTTCATTTCTTTCCCCTGAGTGCCAATTAGCTGTGCAGCATGTCAACAACAAATTGAGGGCATGAAACTTATGAACCTATGGATATGAGCAGATTCTCTGGAAGATTCTTTGGAAAATTTTCATGTTGTTCAGTTATTTAGGGTATTTAAAGATAGGTTGCAACAGTGCTTTGGTGCTAAAAGGTGGAATTTCAAGAAGTAATTAAAGACTTTTTCTGAAAATGTTGTCTTTGCTTGAAATTCTGTTATTGCTGCAGTGACGAAGAACTGTACTTATTTCACACTTTGATTTGACTTCAACTGCAACAGAGCACACATTTATCGCTGTTGTTTCAACCTGAAAAGGTCAATGAACAGTAGCATTCTGGGATTTAAATTAAAGTCAGTGTACTCAGATTGTAATGTACTCGTATTCCTTATGCAGGGCTGTTACAGAGTACCTTAACACCAGATTTGAAGGCTGTGTTTCACTATCATCTCAGATGGAACATTTCTAGTGAGTTAAATATCTACACACTGAGCATCACCGAGGAGCTCTGATGCACTTGTAACATTCCCCAACGTTTGCAAAGGCTGGAATTTGCAAAAAGTGTTACGCATGTCCAACATGGCTGGAAACAAATGTTGATACGTGTTAAAAGCTGAAATGCTCCAAGAAGCTGAGGAAACTACAGAAATTGTGGATTATTCTCTGTGCGTTCATCACCATGACTCTCCAGGAGTCCAGAGATCCCAAATTGATTTGAAAAGACAGTATTTATACCCTTTCTAAGGCTCAAATCTTCACTGTACTTGCCAAGCTAAGTGGACAGAGTAGGTACAGAGATCGACTGGATGTCAAAGGTATGTCCTTTTAAATCAATTTGGAATCTCTGGGAGCTGTATGGAGCCAGTTGTAAGTGTTTTTATTGGTTATTTTAAAACAAGTCCGCAGCTACTTCAGTTGTTTAGTAGAATTCTGCAACGCTGTTTTGCTGTGAAGCTCCAGATATTTTTTGCGGACTACAAAACTTCACCCGACTGTCCATCGAAATGGAGGTCAGTACTCAGTGCTCAGGGAATTTACATTTTTTTTGGGGAACTCTTCCTTGAATATAAAAGATGTCCGTTTTTATTTGACAAAATTCTGTCAGTTGTTTAAACTGCTTTGTTTCACTTATCAAATTAATCTAACACATCTTCTAATGCTACAATAGCAAATAAATTACTGTTATACACATATTCACACAACCTCTTGTTAGGGATAGATTTTCATAAATGGATCGGTTGCTTTTTCAGGTGTTTCATTGTTCAATTGGTGAATAGCGAGACGCCAAATGAGCAAAAAAACAGCTTTCTGCTCTCAACACCTCTATTGTCCTCCAAACCCATCAATAGAGAGTGTCTGGGTTACAGTCAGTTACCCCAGGCTGCTAGATAAAAGCTTAGTGACGCCAGCTTTGATGCTGATGTGATAATTGCAGGCTTGAACTGCCAAATTACAGTCACCATAGAGACTTGGCCACCTTCTTCCATCGTTCCCAAACCACCTCAGTTCAGTCAACTGGATATAAAAGTGTCGTCATGCATCTTGCCTAAACAAGGGGAAGAAGTTAAAGTGAAATGTCTCCTTGTTAGAGGGAGAAAGGGAGGAAGGGAGGTAGAAGCTGAGTGCGTGGGCGTGTTAGAGGGACTGAATGAAGCTGTACTCGGTCACCATGGCAACTGCAGTATGAGAAATGGTTGGAAGGTTTGTGTGACACCAGGTTTTATTGGAACAAATACACGAGTGATATGCCAGCTGTGCCTTTTCTCATTAGTCCGGTTAGAGAATGTAGGTATATTATCCCGTGTGCATGTGTGTGTGTGTGTCTTTGTGTCTTTGTGTCCAGGTACAATGAGCTGCTCTTCATCATTGACACCTGTCAGGGCGCCTCCATGTACGAGAGGTTCTACTCTCCAAACCTCATGGCTCTGGCCAGCAGTCAAGTTGGAGAGGACTCCCTGTCGGTGAGTTGCATACCCTCAGACTAAGGAGATGAATTAGAAGTCATCAATCAGTCTGTCAAGTTGTCTAAGAAGCAGTGTGGTTTGAAACAGAAGACAAAGCTGTGTACTCCCACCATAGTACAAATTCTCCTACTCTAAACATTTAGTCTCAAATTTCTGCAGTTTTTCTGTCCTGTCTTTAATGGATTTGGGGGAAATTTTAGCTTAAGCAACCCCGGTCAGCATTACCCAAGATGTTTTAGTTAACGTTTTTTCAGTATATTAGTTCCCCTACTGAAATCTTCTTCTTTTGAAAGAATAAAACTGAAGACATAGTCACTAATGAAAGCTAAGAAACCAGGCAGCATTATGGTTGAATCAAATAACAGGGTCAGGGTCATGTACCTTTTAGTCTCAGTGTTTTAGCTCAATACCATGAATGAAGCCGCCAAGTGCTCTTGAAGCATCTATTTTCTTTTAGTGTAGATTAATTAATGTAAGAAGGGACAGTGCAAATTAATAAAATACATGATCATACTTCGGTAAAAAATTTCAGAATTAGCTAAAAGGCTTGAAAGTTTTGAACCAACTCTTGAGACTAACATTAGCTTAATTAGCGTTTTGCATCATTATAGGCAGGTCTAGACTTTCACAACTGTAATCTTTGCATCTAAAAAATGCAGCACTTTACATTGTAGGACTAATGGCAGAACATGTTGTATATTTAGTCAGTTTTGCAGTTAGATCCTCTAGTAGCCACTGACAAGGTAAAGCTATTCTTTCTGGTGTCCAAACAAGTAAAAAACTATACAAAACACAAGGGATCAAAACAAATACATTGTAGACAATGACACTACTGTTCTCGTTCCTTTATGGAATTTTTGAGGGCACTATACAGTGGATTATTGTTTGCTATTTAATTCTGTATTTTTGAAAAGAGACTGGACATTAAATTAAATGCCTCCCGAACAGCTAGTTTTCATTGGCAGTACCTTCGACTGATGTTAATGGGAATCCTAGAATAAATACAAAAAATACAACACATACAATAGTTAAAAACATACTACACTGGGATTAAAAAAACATATGTAATACTGTTAAATAACATGAGAGGGCAGAATAGATTATCAGATATACAGGTGGATAAAAATAGCATCAGATTAACTTTCATTTTTGGAACACTAAAATAAAGTGGCGGACAGTAAATATAGGTCAAAATATAGTAAATAGTGAGTGTTATTGAAAACATTTAGTAATATCTTCACATTTACTTTATTGCATACATGCGCCTCAAGAGTAAAACTGAAACGTGATGTGCTCTTGACATCAGTATCCTCTCCACATTACAGAATGACACCAGTGTCACTTGTCATTACACACTTTGCCACACTGATTATGTGTGAGGAAAAACTGGCATAGTTTGAAGGCAAGTTGTCAAAATACTTTTTCTTCCAATGTCATTACCCAACATTTAGTGTTACTGCTGTTTATTCCATCGCAACACAATCTTTGAATACAAAAGCAGCTCAGTTCTTCAACCCATGTCTGAAAAGCACGGGACATTAAAACTCTGTACATGTTGTGGTGATGGCAGTTGCTCATTATGACACCCTCACTGATTTAATTCCTCCCACACATTAAAAACAAAACCAAAGCGCACAATTCTTGGACTGTTTCTGTTTGATCGGCAGCTGGAGGTTGGCCTCTGTGTACTCATTTGTGTGTCAGTCACTGTCAGAATTCACAGGAATTATTCTTCAGTGATGACATACAAGAAGAAAACACAAGGAGATAATTTGTCTAAAAAATGAGTTCTGAATGAAAAAAAATACCATCGAAGCACCTGTGCTGATTGAGTTCTGCTGGATAATGAATACTTTTATTTTTGTATTTCTTTCCTACTGTGATTTTGTAGCACCAGCCAGATTTGGCCATAGGAGTCCATTTGATGGATCGTTACACCTTCTACCTTCTGGAGTTCCTGGAAGACATCCATCCTGCAAGCAAAACCAACATGAATGACCTGGTGTGGATGTTCTTGCCTTTTACCCAACATCAGAAAGTCTACCCGTATGGTAGAACGATATGTTTTTTTTTTCCCTATTGTTTAGTTGTTGTTTAGTCTCTAAAATGTCAGAAAATAGAGAAAAATGCTCAGTAATTTTCCAAATCCAAAGGTGAGGCGATGTCCTCCATGTTTTTGTTGCATAAACATTTTTGGTTGATAAATAACGAGTGGCAATTTGAATAGAACAATCAATTCAGCACTCAAACCAGTCACCAGAATATGATGTTGACAGTTTACGCTTCTGCAAACAGATCACGATCCCTGACCCTCTGTTAATTAAACGCAACTCTAATCAAGATGTTCTACAGATAGGAGGCCTGATGTTCTAGTTATTTTGAGTGATTTAATTTGTTTGCAAATGTCAGATGTGTGATTCTTACAGGTTTTATTTATAGGGTTCTGAGAAAGTGTTGATGGGCCTTTTTCTTGTTGAACACTTATTAAGTTACCCCCAAGAATTGTTTGATTTATTGATGTAAAATAATTGTTAGCTGTAGCCCAAATTAGAGCAGAAATTAATGCTGTGGCAGAATGACTCAGTTCCTGTGGAATCTTCTGGGATTTGGTACCTACAGTAGAGAGATAGTGTCTGTCCTACACTGTTCTCCTAGTCTAGTGTCAGGTATAAAGTTTCTGTCCAGATGAAAGTCACACAGGGCTCAGAGCACTTGAAGCAGAATGTCTGACACTGTGTTAAGGTTCTGGGCCTTTGACACATGACGGTGGTGAGTACATGCTGCTCCAGGCCATGGCTCAGTCTCAGCAGCACCTCCTTTTTCATCTTTTACACTCCTGCAGTGATCCACTGGCCCTGGGAGAGCACTCCTCATCCCTACCACCTACCCTACCTTGCCTCACCCAGAGTTAGAATCAAAATACTTGAAATCCTGCCTGTGGCACTCAGTCAGAACTCAATCAATTGCGCTGGGTCAAAGCTTATTATCCTTTCCAATTTCCCTGTTTCTGAAGATGCACTCTTTGTTCTTGTACCATTTTGTCGAATTAAGGATCAATACTATAGAATCCCAAGATGAGCCCACCAAGTTTTCTTTTTCTTTTTAAAATCCAGTCTACAAAGTCTTTTCCTTTGTTGAAACAGAAATTGCCTCACCTCTCCATTAAAATCCCCCACCAGTCTTGTGTTTTTTATAAAGTCCTGTTTGGCTGATAGAGATTAAGTTAATTTTACTTTAATGATTTTATTTTCCTTTCAAATGGAGAGCCCAGTCAGAAACCTCACTGGTGAATCACACCCTTCAGAGGATTAACCCACAAGTGGTAACACACCAGGCTTTGAAAGATTTGTAATTGACGACGACATGCACAAATGTCAGGCTCCATGCCTTTAATCTCCTCCGCACACTGTCACATATTTTAACACCTCCCACTGCAGCTTGAGCGATGTTTGATTACAGCTGGCTGCAAGCTGCAGTTTTCTATCCGTGGAATGAAAAGTAGGAGACACAAACTCTTAAACACTCCTCTATAGCCTGGTAAAGTGACCTACGACATATAATCAATGCTTTGACCTAAAGCATAGGACGGCAACATCGGAGTGGATATTATTATTGTTTTAGTGTAGTTCCCTGAGTGGCTCTAATGGGAGCAGAGGATCTTTGACTGTTAATGCTCCAAAGATGCAATAATTCAGCGATTTGTTGTCAGCTATTAAACTAATTGCTGGTTATTTTGCTAATCGACTAATAGATTTGCACACTTTAGAAGAAAATTAGTCACAATTCTGATTAAAGCTTCTTACATGTGAGTATTTTCTGGCCTCTTTGCTACTCTATGATAGTAAACTAAATACTTTTGGTTCCAAAATCTAAACAAGACTTTTGAGGACATCGTCTTCGCTTTGGTTTTTTCCAAATTGACATTTTCACCATTTTCTGATGATTTATAGACAATGGCAATGAAAACAATTGTTGGTTGCAGCCCTACTATGTGCTGTTGGTTGCTCTGTGTCACGTATTTGTTTTGTCTGCTTCCGCAGTTCAAAGTCTGTCCCAAGAGTCAGTGTGTGTCCACTCCAGGCCACCGTACTGACCTTTTCCTGAGGGATCCAGGAAGTGTACTCATCACAGATTTCTTCGGTAGCGTGCGCAAAGTGGAGATCACCATGGAAACCATTAACCTGACCGACCCAATCGAGCAGGTGGAGCAGAGGTAAGCTGAGTTTGTTTGTTTGTCTTCTACCTTCTAATGTGTCTGTATGGCAGCTGGTGCACATAGCAATGCAGCAGCTGGTAGCTTCTTTACATTCTATTTTTGTTTCCATTTATCGATTTCCTTACGCTTATCTGCACCGGAGAAGAAAGTGTGGGTTTTGGATTAAGAGCAGAGGACTATAAAAATGCTATTTTTTTCATTTGTTTTTCAACCCTGTGGTGTATGATGGTAATTAAATCACACTGGACCATGAATATAGAACAGATAACAGCTATTTGAAGAAACCCACATTGTTCAAACTGTATTTTGCAGTCATGGATTTTCTAGATGTTTTTATTTAACGGGGAAACTGTCACATTCCCTTCCAGTGTTTCCAAGTGGTAATATTGTTGGCCCTGTTGTCACAAATGCAGCTGGATTGCTTGTATGTTTTTCTCAGAGTAGCATTGACCAACAACACAGTACAAAATGTTTTGTCATTCATTTAGTGTATAATGGTTAACATGAAAGCAGATATAAATGGTTTTTCTCAGGAGATTTTATGCCTGGTGGCAGACGAAATTGTTTAGTGAAAGGGAAGTTTTTAGGGAAACTAGTTACTTCATAAGGTAAACCAAAAACCTTGTGTTTTAATAGTTTATGCAGAGTTGCTAAGCTTTTCAACATGGGAAATGTTGAAAAATACACTTTGATAAGCTCATTAGTATATTGAACCCTGAATGAAAGTAGATCAACCTTTTCATTGCAATACTCTTCTATTCTCCCCAAAACTTCACAAATCAGTGTCTACCTTGAAATGTCTTTTAAAAGCTTTCTCTTTCAGTGAATGTTTTACTTATTCCTCTTTATACCATTTATTAACATTTTTGAAGGCCAAATACTTGATATTCTATATCAGAAAGGAACTGAAAGTAACTCAATGATATTATAATGCTCTGTAAATGTCATTACAGTGCAAATATTTCCAGTAATCCTGGTAATTTAGCTGTACAGTGCAGTAATGTTTGAAGTGGATTAGTGACAACCTGGACATAAAAGCCGTAATTGGGGTCAGTTTCTGTGTGTTTTAACTGAAGTGCTTTGAGGGAAACTCATTCTCTCTTTGGTTCCCAACTAACTAGAATTCGATTTCTATTTAGAACTCGTCACATTAGTGATATTGATTTCCCCATTAATGATGTGTTGAGTGGCCTGTTTCAGGGAGAGTAGACCACACAGTGGGCGTTGCTATGGCTACCCTGTAAGGCTGACCAATAAAAGATTATTTAAGCTGACAATAAAGCTAATTTAGATAGTTTTCCCTGTTTTTTTTTTAATCAGTACCAGCACTTCGTGTTCAATTTCACAGCAAAATCAAGATCTTAATTGATCCTGTCTGGCCTCATCAGGCTGTTGTTCAGTAATTCTTCCTAGTAAGCAGCAATGTTTCTGATGGAATATCTGTGGCACCACCCTGTGGCAAACTGGACAAAGTGCACCCAGGTTTTATTAAGCACATTCCGTCATTGCATCAGGTTGACACATGCTGTGATAAATGCATTTGGTCACTAGATGGCTGCAGAGAGCCGTCAAACTATTACAAATCATCCGCTCGGCATCCTCACTAACTGGGGACATACTGTTTGCTTTCTCATATTGGCCAGCTCACAGACACACTAATCCCATAATAAGGATGATCACCAGGAGTTTCAGGAAACACACAGATGACGCACCACAATGTAAACAGCCATCCATATTGACTCAGATTGCGGTGCTGTACAAATAGATGTGATGGAAATTAAAACTTTATTCACGATAACGCTCCCACTACTTCTATTAATTTCATTAAGCTGGGATTTAATTGTGCCACCGGGAGGTATTATAGTTGAAGAATCTTATGTGGTTGGCTGCTAATTAGTAATTAGAGGTAATTGCCACACCGATTTTACTCTTTGGCTGTTTTGGCCTCAGGCTACTTGAGTAATTTCACACAACTTCCCCCATTACTTTATTATTGATTAGGCCCAACACATTAGGCCTGCTGATCCTGAATGCAACAGAGAAACACAGCCCCAGTGTTATCGAGCGGCTGTTGGCCTAAATCAGTCCTAGAGAGAGTCATTTTATCTCCAATTCTGATGTAAGAAACCAGCAACCCCCTGATTCATTTGATGTTTAATGGAGTGAAGTTTATTCCTGGAGCACCAGTAGCATCTTTCTCTCTTTAAGGAATGATCGATAACGATATTGTGAATGTTCAAAGATATTAGAGAGGCTAACTATACTCTCAGCAATTTTGTACGTTTCAGTTGCATTAAGTGCTGGACAAGTGTCACAGTTGTATTCACCACTAATTTGAAAGGGAGGTTTGGCATGCGAGGACATTCTGCAGAGAAACCAAGGTTGTTGTCATGCTCTTGAAATAATTTCATTTAATATTATTATGTGTTGCCAGAAAAATTGAAGAACTGGCGTTTTCAAGGTGACTGTACTACCGGTGTTAAATATGTGCGGTTCACTACACATAATGATAGTCAGGCATTGTCCCCTGTGAAGGGAAATTAGAATAGAACATTTGATAATCCAAAGGTCCTCCTCTGCATGTTCTTTTTCTCTCATCATAGAAATTGACTGAATGTTGTTGTCAACAAGCTTGCAGCTGTCAGGTTAGCTCAAAAGCAAAACTCCTCGTCCTCAGTTGTTGCACAGAACTGAAACTCTATGCTGAGCTGATGAAATTCAGTGACAGAAGAATCCAGTGTTATGCACAAAAATGCGTGTCTCTGTGGACTTAAACCCCAGGAAAGACCAGCAACGTTACTAGAAATGGTGTAAATAAATGGGGCTGCAATTATGACTGAAATGTGGCTAGTGAACAGTGAAAGCAGCAGTGAAATACTTACAATTAATATACAATTAATGGATTGGTCTATCCACAGACAATGATCTTTGAATTGGTTAATCGGTGGGTTGTGTTTCAAGAATAAACTCTAAAACACTGCCAAAAATGTGAGGATTTGCTGCTTTGTTTGTCATAGTTAACTGAATATCTTATATGAGCAATTTCTAATTTGTCACCTCAGGCTCTAATTATAATTAACTTTTCTCCACTTTGTTTTTATTAACAATCAGTTAATTGGGAGAATAATCTTCAAATTATCAGTCATGACAATAACTGCTGTTTGCATCCCACTCACAGTAATCATCCCACCTCCCATAAAGAAATAAAAAAAAAAATAGTCAGGCTTTTGTGTACAAATTCAGATCTGGACTTGGTTAAACCCCAAGCCAACTAATCTGGATCATAAAAACACAATCGCTAAGAAACGACAGAAGCCGGATCTTTATTAGACCCCTGTCTGGACACCACTGGTACAAATTTTCCAGTGCTATTATTTAACTTGATAATAGCGTTTCATAAGACCTGAAAAATGGGTTGTAGTGAGCTCTGTGAGTTCCCGCTGAGAAGAGATCACAGATGTCCTCTGAAACAAGCTGTTATTTAATATAGCGCTGCTTTAATCCACTTTTGTCAGCTTGTTCGGCCACTCAGACAAGTGGAGGAGGAAATTTAGAGAAGATGTGGATATGTGTTCTAGTGTGTACGCCAGTCTCTTTTTCATTCTCTTTCTTGTCTTCCCCTCGTTGCTCTCATGCCTCTCTTATTCTCTCTTCTCCTCTCACCCATTTGTAAACGGCCATTTCTTCCTCAGAACAGGCTCTTCCATTAAGTGAATTGCACTTGATGGAGAGGACGTTTAAATGGACCCCCTCAATCCTCTTCATTATACATAGACTTAACAGTGTAATGACATTGTCTGGTTATTCACTTCCAGCCATAGGTGCTTGTTGACTGAAAAGGGACTTCATGTGGGTTACAAGGCTCGCAGTATAATATAATAACAGCTATCAAATTAAAGCTGAATTCATATCCCATCAAGTTGTGCGGTAAATTGAATCTAATTTGTGACCTGCAGCGCTGTGTAGAGCCTACAAAAACTACTTGAGCCATTAGTAGAGCAGATGTTAAAAGGAAATATGTTTGACCTAAAGATGGCAGCTGGAGACAGCAGTGATACCAGAGCTGGGAGGGGCAGCCACATCCATTAGAATCAGCTAAGTGAATTGAAAAATCCTCTCCAAAAAAAAAAAAATCTCTTTATGGAAAATAAAGTGGAAAGTGGTCTGAATTGAATTAGAGCTCATCTCTTGTGCTAAGTGAAAAGAGGGGGAATCGGTGGTAAGACATCGCTGCTCTCACCGACATGTTTCCAGCGGCACAACGAGCTTGGAGCTCACGGAGGGCTCAGCGGGAGATCGTCTCCAGGCCTGTTTTCTTCTGTCTCTGTTCCAGTCCGTCAGAGTAGCTTCTGCCCTCCCGCACAGCCATGGTGAGAAGAGGGAAGGGGCAGAGAAATGGAGTTGAATGGAAAGGGATAAAGAAGGGAAAATAAAGAAGGAAGGGCAAGAGAGTGAAAGCCCCGGAGAAAAATGTGATGTAGCTCAGTGAGAGTAAAGAGACAGGAAGAAAAAGCAGAACAGGTTTGCTTCACACAGTGAGTGGTTGGAGGAGAGCCATGGTGGTTCACTCGAGGATATATGGCCCCAGTTTGTCAGCTGCTGTCTGACCTGAACTTTCTTTGATTAGCTGAAGACAGCCACTCGGTTGAGCCTCCTCTCAACAGTGAACTTTAGCTGAGACTCCTTGATCAGATTTTGATGTTGAGGTCATTCAGTCTTTCAGAAAACATTTATATATAGAGAGAGGCATAAAATGATTCCAAACTACCTGTGGCAACTGTCGCGTTCAGGTGGATCCAAATAGTTGTTACCGGATTGACAAGTTTTTGAGCTGGTGTCACAGATTTTTTTGACAGTTTGATTTTCTTGCTCTCATCTCTCTTTTTTTTAAAGTTCTGTTAGTGTTCACAGAGTTGACAACATTTCCCATATGGACACAGAATGAGGGATGCAGCAGATAACTGATTTCACTATCAGTCGTGGTTTAAAATGTCAGTTTTGTAAACGTGACGACCTAACTACATTTAGTGTTTAGGATCTCGCTTGCAAAAGGAACATTATGGAGTATATTATGAATAAAGGTCTTAAAGTGAGGAAAATAAAAAAAAAAAACAAAGAAACTAGCCGACTGCAGGTGTAACAAAGAAACGTGGCGTGGCAGCTGATGTCACATAGCAACAAGTTCTGGCAAAGTTACACATGCTGTCACAGGATAACACCTACGCAAGAGATGTTTTCAATTTCTTTCATTTATGGCCTACAAAGATGGCATCTTTGATCTGAGTTCATGTGTATATTTTTGTACTGTCTCTATTTACTCTTTTATTTTTGTCCCAAAAGGCAGAAAATGTTAATAACAAAAGTCAAAAAATGCTCTTTGTGATTATATGCATCCATAATGTTGTGAAATCAATGCATTATGATCGTGAAATCCTAAACTCGGCTGTCAAACATATGCATCCAAAGCGTCCCGTTGGTGTTCAGTTGGGTTGAGATCTGGCTTATAAAAACCATTTTCATACTCCTTAAACTTTTCACTGACCCCTTGTTCCCTATGAATGAGGGCATTGCCATCCTAGAAGAGACCAGTCCCATTAGCATAGAAATGTGTCATCAGAGGATAAACGTGATCATCGCTCAGAACAACTTTATATGGATTTGCAGTGACCCTTCCCTCTAAGGGGATCGGTAGACCCAAACCGTGCCAGTAAAATGTCCCACACAGCATAACAATGCCACTGTTGGCTATTTTTCTCCACCCTTTTATTCAGGGTTTTCCTTTTCATTCATCACCCGTCTTTCTGTAACATAGTTAGGAGCGTACAAGGTTAGAAAACAAAGAAAATCAAAAGAAAAACACATAAATTACGTAATATCTGGACGCTTCCTCTAAGAGCTATCAGGCAGCAGAGCTATCATACACTTATCATTGTTATAGGTATGGAGTTGTTCCAGAAAATGCATTAATTCTTTCCGAATTCCTCAGGTTTGTCTTTCAGAGCAAGTTCTATTTTTCTTAGGTGGATGGTACCTGGAGAGTCATTAAACTAATGTGCACTGAAAGTGGCTTCTTTTGTTTTTCTGCGTTGTAGTTGTAATTCATCACTTGCATCAGTTGCAGATATTACTAACACTGAAGAAAGCTGACACCAAAGAGTTATGATGTAATCGAGATGAGTAAATCAGCCAGTCGTAGCCAGAATGGGAAATATTTCTGGACTTTTTATGTGAAGAACCCAATTTATGATTTAAGTTACGAGGGAAACTTTGACACTATAGCTTCAAAAAATACACCAGCTTAAATAAAAAAAAAATGTCTTACTCCTAACAAATACCGATAAAAGACCAAATCAGCAAAGGTCTTGTCGGCTTCTAGATACTTTCCGACTTTTAGGCTGTATGTTGCTCTAATCCTCACGCCGATTCATTTGATTTCTAAATGGTAGGTAAGGCTGAAACAGCTGAACACTGTAGTGTTAAGCAAAATAAATTAAAGGAATGAAATGCCTTTTTGTTTGGGATACTATCCCCAGATGTAGATTTAGTGCTCTAGTTAGTATAAACAGCAGAAGGATGGTGTTTGTGGGATAGACTCATAATGAGCCACAATGTTCATGTGTGTCATTAATGCTTATTTAATCAGTTGTTGGATATCACTGGAAGAAGGAGAGCCCTGTGTTTTCTGTATCAGAAAGGTCACAGGTTTAATACATCCTGCCCCACATTAACTAATGTCTATCTATCAGCTGCCATGGGACAACCTTTTTCACTGTCCTGAAGCCAGACACTTACCCTCAGCGTACTCCATTAATATAAAGTTGCTGTAGCTAAGAGCATTACTTCAGTGCTTCAAATCTAAATTGATTTATTCCTAACACACAACTTGCATGTTTTGTGGCCAGCTTTCATTGAGTAATGAAAGGCCCAGAATAGCCCATCTTTCACTTTGAAAACTGAGCCGTGTTCTTGTTACATCAGGTTATTCTTCTTTGTATACAGGCCTCTGATACAAGGACACACACACACACACACACACACACACACACACACACACACACACACACACACACACACACACACACACACACACACTCCAGAGAAACATGAACAGCGAACTGTAATATAAGGTGACAACACAACAAATTTCAATTAAATGAATACATTGAAGTACTTCAGTTGAGTACACGTTGGAGGTTATTTGAATTCTAATACTTTTAACAAACAACTTTTGATAAAACATTTTTAAAAAATAAAGAAACAACATTTTTATTTGGGGATGGTTCAGGTCAATGGTGAAAAAGGTTCGTTGCCTCATTTCTCTGCACTTCGAGGCTACATTAGCAGCTTTTAGCATAACACATCAAAATCTCTCATTGAACTGTTGCTATCGAATTGCAGTTTGGGAAATGTTGCCTCCTTATTTTGACAAGGAGTAAGAATGCCTTGAAAAAGACAATATTTCTGGAGCTGCTCATTGATTTTGATACTTCACTAAAACTTCATCATGAGTCTGGCATTGTTTCTGGACTGAAAATCCTAAATCGATGGAGGTTTAGAGATGAGTCCTTGGGCTGTATGCCATAACCAGGTCACAGTGGTAGTAGTATAAGTTGTGCAGACTGACTCAAATACTTTGGATTATCTGAGGAAAATTACCTTACTTTGAAATGCGTTGCAATCAAAAGTAGATGCCTGTCCAAGCATTTTTTTTTTGGTCATTGAGCGACAGCGTCTGTGTGAATACCGAGTATATTAAAGTCTCTCACCTCTCGGCATGCTTTCTGACTGACCCTCTCTGGAAGCCCTTTTCTGTAGTTTTTGTGGATTCAGCTAATTCAGTGCCTCACTCCTCATGCCACACTAAAAGCTGAACCAGAATTTTGTATTTACTTTAACTGGCGAAGAGCTGCCAAGATGAAGCACGGTCAGAGTAAATCAGAGAATTCTTAGAGGATGAGACACCGTGGAGAGCTGATGTTTGCTGTGTAGCATCAACAACAAATATTGGCTGTATTTGCTTGTTTACCTGTTCAACAAATATAACACCAACCCCGTGTGAGTATTAAAGCTGACTGTGAAGCTCACTCTTACTGTGCTGGTTGTTTTTTCTAAAATCCAAGTGAACGTCAAAGTGCACTGTGGGAAGTAAAGGGAGCCTACGAGGTTAGAGGTCTACTAACACGTCTAAAATAGAAAAACTGGTTGGTATGATATCTAAAATGTAGATTTTATGTGAAGTATCACTCAAGATCCATTCTGCTCACATCCATTATTGTCGAGATGATTTTGACTCTCATGGTTCCACAGGATGATTATTTTTTCATTTATCAAGAGAAAGAAAAGTGGATTCATTTGCATCAATTTGCGCTGCATATCATTGACTCGGCTCTGAAATGTTCTGTCAGTCACACACACCTCGGCTACACACTCACTGCCAACAGAAACACTGGAGTCTTTTCCTCTTCCCGACAGCTTCTCTTCATCACTGAATGACTGCGGCCCACCTGACAAAAGCTCAATGTTTCCAAAGTGCAGTTTACTTGGTTTAGGTAAATGCTAATGAGTTCTGTTTTGTGTGTGATTTGTCTTTCAGTCCTGTGAATGGAGAGCTGCAAAAGGAGAGGAACTCGTATGTGGACCAGCTGCCAGTATCTGAGATCATCCATCAGGTAAGAGACAAACAGCAGGGTCTGTTGGGGATACTCGAAACACATGAACAGGCCGGTGCAGACATTCTTAACGTCCATTTTACGAGTGATTAAATGTTTAGTATTCGTGTTTGTAATCTTTATACCTTGTGCGTAGGCAGCCATTTATTAGTGCTCCTGTGTTTCTGTAATTTGAAGTGTGTCCATGCTTGTCCTTAATTTGGATGCGGAACAGAAAGTTATGTGCAACATCCACCAACTGAATCTTTGTGTCGTTTCCATGGTGACAGCTCTAAGTGTGAAATGCAAGTGCCTCCTGGTCTCAGTGTGGAGGGGCCACCGTGAAATTCAGCAGAATGGATAGGCAGGATTGTGGCGAGAAATTGTGCATTCACCTCATTCCCAAATGGATTGTGGCTCTCAGTCGGCCCGACCTTCACAAATGAACACCTATTCCTCCTCATTGCACCTTTAGTACATGTGCTCTGCATTCAAAACAGACATTCTTGGGTCCTGTGTCGTTCTTGTAAGATTTTCCATGATGAACCTTTTAAAAATACCACTTCTGTGCTTCCTCTTCAACTTGTGCTTCAGAAAAGTAAAGAAGTGACATTAATCTTTGCCACAGGCACGAGCACACATAAGTGTTGCTTACATTTGGGGTTCAGATGCCTCTGAGAAAAATACTTAAAGATTAATTTGATGTGGACGTATAAACATGACCTTACACAGTATTATACACAGCAAAATCCCTTGAATGCTGCGACGATTTAGTCGACCAAAAGAAAATTAATCACCAACTATTTTGACAATCAGTTTATCGTTTCAGTCATTTTTCAGCTTTTCTTTCAAAACTATGACAGTAAATGAAGACTATCAGGATGCTGAACTATAGGTTGGGCAAAAGAAACAATTTGAAGATTTAATTTTTCACATTTTGTTTATTATATTTAATAGAGTAAAGAATTAAACAATGCTGAAAATAATCAGAACAAAAATAGATAAGGAATATAACTGTTAGTCCGTCAACATTTAAGCTGTGGTTGTATTGGATTTCACTTCTACAGTTTCAACAAAAACAATCACATTTAAGGCCAAACATTAGAAGTGTTTTTCAGAGCTTTTTAATGAATTGTACATTCACACAGTACTAATCAATCATAGTTAGCCACTAGCTGGTAAATACATAATGCAGCATTAAGCAGGTAAAGAACCACATATTTCCCACAGGAGTTGGCAGAGATAAAAATCAAGCAAAAATAAAGTTGGGCTTTCATTCGCCAGGTGGACAAAAACACAACTCCATGTCTGTTTGATGTGCTGACTGCTAACACATTAGGCATAACCACTTTATATGGATGCTACTGTGGATGGTAGGTGAAACAAGTTCAAGCATGTTTGTTTCAGTTTGTTGTTTTCTAAAAATGCTGTAAGCTCACACCAGATGCAAAGATGTATTTAAAGTTTTTACTGTTTTAACCAGTGTTGCCTCAGTTACCTTGAAAAAGTAATCTGATTACTGATTACTGATTATTTTTTAAAAAGTAACTTGGTTACTTTATTGATTACTTGTTTTTAAAAGTAACTAAGTTAGATTACAAGTTACTTTATTAACACTTGTAAATTATGGCACGAAACGAGGGCGAGTCAACTGTGTTTAAGGGCAACATTTCCTCTACAGCATACTGCCCCACCAACTTCTACAATTCTCCCAAAGTCCAGTGCACCAAAGTCTAGCTTTTGTTGTTTGGGTGGTGGGGAACCTCCTGCAGAATTCAAGGCCGTGGCTTTGCTGCAGCTTAACACCACCTGGTGGGACTTGCTCTGTTAACTTAACTTTGCTGCGACTCCAAATGTTTCTTCAAATTTGACGTCGTGTTTTTGAAGCTTGATAGTACTTTGTTGCCAGCACAGAGTGTACAACGAACCTTAATATTCTCATCTTTAGCTGACACGAACTCAAAATAATGACAGTATTTACAGCTAGAAAATGCGCATCTCTCTCCTCCCTCCATTGTTATTTGTGTTTGTGTCGCTGCGTGATGTTACACGTGAGTTGTCCTCATGCTGAAAAACGTGACTTGTCGCATACGTGACCCGAGACGCAAGAAGAAAGCAAAAATATATATATTTTACGAAGGAAAATGACAAAAATAATAGTAATGCACAGTAACTTGAATAAGTAACTTTAATCAGATTACTGGTTTGGAAATATTAACGCGTTCACTGAAAACAGTGGTCAGATTAGAGTAACGCGCTACTAAGTAAGGCGTTACCGGCATCACTGGTTTTAAACCCAGAAAAGGATAATTTGTTCTTCAGAGCTGAATCTACTCCAGGATAGCTGTGTGCCAGAGATTTTTTATCCATATTCAAGTTTAATGGCTATCTACCACTAAATTTTGTAGTACAATCTGAGCACCCTGTCAACAAATACAACTTTTTAAAATGGTTTAGAAGTTACATCTTCCACAAAGTCTTGGCCATAAGCATGCTGTCTATATTTTATCAGATGTCATCTTGCAATTACAGATATTCTGATACCTAAACTTTGCCCGTCTGCTGAAATCGAGCACCGATCCGACACCAAAGGGTTGAAAATGGTATATATATTATTCTAATTTTCACAGCTGTATCCTACAAACTGCATCAGTGTTATGTTTGGGAAGTGCTTGAAGTTACACAACTTGCTTTGTGTTTATCAATATTGGCTACTTGTTCAGTGAATTATCTGTAAAGGTGCACACAGATGTACAGGAAGCTGCAGTTTTTATTAAAATAAAATGGTATCAAATTGATGCATAGAGTCTTGTGCTCACAGATACCCAACTCAGCATTCAGACAGTATCAGAGTCGTTTCCAGTACTGGTATTGGTGGGTGAACAACCATACTTGCAGTGCAAGCAGACAATTTGATTTGATGTTTTTGCTGTGGAAAATGTGACTATTGAGCTACTGTTTGTCTCACTTAAAATGCTTAATCACACGTGTCAAACTGAGGTAGTGATTGTAGTGGAGCAGACGTGTGGATTTCCTGTTCAATGGCCACCACTTTTCTAAAAATAGGTAAAATGATATCTTGGCTGTTGTTGATTAGTTGGATGAAACGATTTTATCATCTGCTCTGTAGAGCTACATCTGAAAGACTACTGGTTCAGATTTTCGTGGCCACAGTAGAGTTTGATTTGCTGGCCTTTTGATTTGACAATAATGTCTGTCTCCACTATGAAGACAGATACTCTACTATTGGTGCTGATGCCAAAGGTCAAATCCAGACCGAGTGAGTGGTAACAAAAACAATGTGAATCCTGAAAAAGAAATAATAATAAAAACACAGCCCTGCTGCTGGAAGCATCTCTGGCTGACACTGACATTGGTGAGAACAAAGGAGTCACAGTCAGTTGGCCCAGAGAAATGAAGCTGACCACAGGCCTGCACTTGGTCAGACGCTTATTGAGTATCGTGATGGGAAATGGGAGGGGTCTCCACACCCAGTGGCACTCTGGTAAATTTATCGCAGAGGATTGCCTCAAAATCCTGGCAAACAACGGTCCAGGTTTAGATCTGATGCCCGCTGCTCACATGAGAGTGTCCATAAAGTGTGCCTGTAATTTCCAATACACTAAAGCAATCTCACTTTTGAAAGCTCACTCACTGGCTCACAAACAAACACAACCCATTAGGTCTACACCGTCTGCCACTTGGCTTCATATCTTGGCTTACTCTGTCTTTTGTCTCTTTTCCCCCTCCTGTCTTTTTATCTTTATCCATCTTTTTCTATTTTTCTGTCTACCCCCCTACTCTTTTTAAATGCACCCACACGTACAACACACAAACACACTCGTCAACCTGATGACCCCTGCCAGAGATTTCGATTATCGGCTCGCACTCCTGCTGGGTTGAAGATGGGAGTCCTGACAGACTGACTCATCTCTCTCCCCCTCACCGTAATCCATCTGCACTGCAGCAGAATGACCAATGTCCGTAAAGCCTATTGACAGCTCTCCTCTTTTTGATTAGCTGTCATATCGTGCGCACAACTCTCTGAGATATCTTCATGCTGCTGTGGCAGCACCTTTTGTTGTTCGCTGATCAGATGCACTCATCTGAAGAACTAGATGTGACTGAATCTCATAAGATCCGATGTCTAAAATATTCCCAAGTGGTCGGTGGTTGGTTTCAGTCCTGCCACCAGCAAAAAAACAAATCTTCTCTCTGTGTTTGTCTTCCAAGAAAAACATTTTTCCATTTGCCAGCAGACCAGGCGACAGCTTGTAAATAGAAAAGTCATCAGAGTGACTGACAGTGTGTATATAAGGCTACGCTGTATACCGTCTGTACACAAACTTCCCCTCATTGTGTGCATGGGTGTGTGTATGTGAGGCGTTGATTAATGCCCTGCCTGTCACCATTGGCAGTTGTCTTGCTAGTGGTGACAGGGTGACTCCCCTCTTCTTGCCACCTTCTCCTCCCAGCCTCACACATCTCATCACGTTGCCAGCGCCTAATCACAATATGTTCAGTTCTGGAAATAACTAGAAGGAGCTCCTTTTTTCCCCACTCTCTTGTGTATTCTGCTTTTTTTTTCCCTATCTCGCTGCTCTGAGTCCTAGTCTCTGGCGTCAAATTGTTATTTGTTCTTATGCCAGCTTGACGCCACACCATATGGCTCTGGAGAATTGAAAATGGATGCACTGAAAATTAATGCTTTACCTCCTTCCCTCGCACTCGCCAAACCCCCCTTTTCCTCACTCAGCCTGCAACACTGACACTTTTCAAAAGTGTGTATTGGAGTTGTGAGGCCAAACCCTCTCAGACAAGCTCCTTCATTAAATCAAATATCATTTAGGTCATGCTAAGTAATTACAAATAACATCGTCTCAAAAAGCAAATCATGCTTTATGAGAGAATAATGCACCCTGAGCAGTGATTGCCCCGGCGCGCTCGCCGAGGGTTTAAATGTCCCGGCAATACAGTGGAGTGTCCTGGCAGTGCACAATGGCTGCTGTTCTGTCACGCAGCCTCGCACAACATAAATTTGCAGCAGTTTTGACCTTGGCGTGCTGGTGTTTGGCAGCGCGTCTCAGACCTCCCTCAACGAACATTAGCATCCTGCGTGGCCATATTAATTAGCTCCAATCAATCAGGTGGGTAGCCGTTAATTGATTTTACTTGTGAATTGAATTCGCAACACAAAGCGTGTGTAATGGGGGCCTGATGCTTCAGTCCCCGTCCTTGGCAGTAGGATGTGATTGTTTCTGTCAGTGAAGGTCAGCGAACACTCGCCTCTTCCCTGCTCCTTGCTCTCGTTTCTGTGCATATTTTTTTTTTCTTTTCCCTCCCTCCCGCTCGTGTCTGTTTTTTGTTTTTTTTCCGAAGAAGCTCCATTGTTTTCATTTTATCTAAGAAGTCAAAAAAATTAGATGATCAAAGTAACTGATTAATTCAAGACTGTATCAATTAGACATTTAAGTATTCGGCTAACAGATAAAAAGATAACAATTTCGATAATGGATTATTTGTTTGAGAAATTTATCAAGCAGAAATTCCAAAGGTTTGCTGGTTCCAGCTTCACAAATGGTTGGTGGTTCCTGGTTTTCTCTCTTGCTGTAGTGTCTGTAAATGAAATATTTTGGGTTTCAGTCGACTGGTCAGACAAAAGAATCAGTCTGAAGAAGTCACCTTTGTCTGTGGAAACTTGTCATGGAGACTTCTCACAATTTTTTGTTTTTTATATTTTTTCTTTACATTACTTTTTCAGAATACTTTTTTTTTTTTTAAATGTAGTATTATTATCATTATTATCAAATTATACTAAAAAAAGTATAATTTGACAGCGCAGCACTAGTTTGTGTCTTACATAAGCAGCCAGTCTGGCAATTTCATAGATCCATCAAACGAACATAACATGATATTACGATCATACATATTATTATATTCTTTAATAATATATAACAATTCCATCTGATGAAAAAGAAAAAGACATTTTTTGGTTATATAATTTTCAAGAACTGTTGGAATAGAAATACCAAAGATATGTTTGATGACAGAAAAATGTCAGGTCAAAAACGGCATGGGAATCACTTGTGGATCTTGAATCTGTTGGCTGAAATATCTGAAATATGGCTGTAGATAAAGTCTTTGTTCTCTAGAGCAGCAGTGTTTTTAGTGGCCTTCTCAGTGTGTATGTTCAGTGGCCACTTTATTTAATAAACCTGTAGAAAAACAAAGCTCGTCTATCAATTCTATAATTACCTTTACTTTTCATTGATTCTATGAGAGAGGTTTTTATATGAACTTGTTTATTATCGAGCTTGTAGTTTGCAGTGGTGTTGAACTACTACTGCATTATATTGAGAGCACTTTCCAATGTTTTACCCACCACATTTAAAAACACGACGTTGTGGCTCAGGAGCTGGAGAGGGCCGTCTACTAATCGACAGGTCAAAGGTTGATCCCTGGCTTAGGCTCCATGTCGGAGTGTCCTCGGGCAAGTTGTAACCGAAATTGCTCCGGATGTGGTGTTCCATCAGTGTGTGAGTATGAAATATTGTCAGATATAATCTATAATCTATCAAATGATATCTAACTATTTCCTGATTTTTATCAATGACGTGTCTATCACCGATACATATTGTTACTTTCTTATAGCCCAGGCCTAGTATGTTGGTCATAGAACTTTAATTGGAATGGAACTTAGTAGAGGGCATACCTCCACCGAGACTCAACTGTCTCCTTTTGTACTAAAGACATAAATCCGATTTTTTCTTTCATCAAGATCCATGCATTATTCTGAGGAATTCACAAAAATGTTGAAAAATCCCAATGTTAAGGGAGTGATTAAAATAAAATTCTGCATCTGTCCCTTTATGAGCTGAGACCCATCTTTGGTGAAAATCTGTGCAGTGGTTTTTGTGTAATCGCGCTAACAAAAAAAACAACCAACAGACACTGACAAAAACATAACCTCCTTGTCAGAGGTAATGACTAAATTTAAGGGATCCTCATCACTACGATGTGTTTTACAAAATGTACATTCTATGCAGTAAACAAATGACCATTTTATAAAATAACTAATAACTGACAAATTACAGTATTTGATAGTTATAATAGTCATAAGTTGTTTAATTTGTAAGGTTATCACTTTTTTCCTCTGATTTTATGTCGCCAGCTTCTCCTCTATTGTCTCTCTCCCCCTCTTGACATATGCTTCTCGATCTGCAGACTGTGCTGACGTGGCTTCCTGTCACAGTCAATCCATCTCTCTCTGCTCTACCTTACCCAAGGGGTTTGCACTTTCTCACACACACACACACACACACACACACACACACACACACACACACACACACACACACACACACACACCTGCCTACAATTGTCACCGAGGTCAACTGCCCCCAATGGCCTCTCGCTCCCGGTCGTCTCTTGTGAACAGCACAGCTTCGTCTTCCAGGTGTTTAATCCTCAGCTCCTCTACTCGTCTTCCTGTCGGCAACTTTGTCGCCAAGGCTGTAGCTGAAAAGATCCCAACTCAGATTTTGTTATGCAACATAGATCTGATGCATGTAGAGTTGTGGAAGCAGGGAATAATACCACATTGAATATATGATTCGGAACACATTTTTGCTGTCTGAAATCAGTGGCCGTGTGATGGCAGCCCGACCTGTCAGCTCAGTATTCATCTGATTATGTCAATGTCTCAGTGGGACAGATCAGTGTTGTCATGCCCCTGTGTGCGCTTGACCGGATAACATGGAGGACAGCAATTCAAGCATGCTGGCAAATTTAATTGGGATTTTGGGAGATGCCTCTGTTTCAGCTATACTAGAACAGACGGGTCAAAATTGACCAGCGTACCAAACTGTGACAGGATTCAGCTAACTGTGTCAGGAAAAAATTTAAGCCAATCTGCATCTGTAGCCACACAATGTGCTACTTATAGTGAGCATAGCCATGATTTGGGTAATTTATATCTTTACCATTCATCCCAGGACCGAGGACTGTGTCGAACTGGTTTGTTGAGTTATTTTAGATTTTAGTTACAGTTAAAGCAGTTTTCACAAAAAAAAAATGTAAAGTTACTGTTGCACATTAACAGAAACTAATTTAAAGGCAAAACTGTTCACTAGCCTAACCCGGGTTATGTCAGAGCCAAATCTTTGTTGCTTGTTGCCAACTTTGTGATCTATTTTGTTGTAGTTATGTACGTTTAGTTTTACTTAAGTTTTTATTGTTTTGATTGAGAGACCCAATTGCATACCGTGTGTTTATGTTTAAAAACTGTTGAATTTACTCTCTTTAGAATACAGACCAATCCTTATTTTGCCTCTGACCTGAAGAACTGTTTATCCATGTAGGTGGTTTTGGTGAGTTTCTGAGTGTTGGAGATTTTGGCCGTAGAGATGGCCGCCTTCTCTGAATGATATAGACCTAGATGGCGCTTGGCTTGTGGAGTTTAAAAAAACATTTGAAAAACTCAACAGCAATGTCTTTTTCTCGAAAGCCCTTCTTGTGAGCAGTTTTATGTTGGAGCTCTTTCCTCTCTGTATCAACCCCCAGAGAGACAAGTGCATCTACACATG
This sequence comes from Sparus aurata, assembly GCF_900880675.1. Taxonomy (NCBI): domain Eukaryota; kingdom Metazoa; phylum Chordata; class Actinopteri; order Spariformes; family Sparidae; genus Sparus; species Sparus aurata. The sequence goes on along the minus strand of NC_044207.1, from coordinate 15,005,670 downwards.
AACGAGCTAATGTTACAGCTCAGCTGAAAATGATGCAATTAATTTCTACATCCCTTGCTGTCTAGTGCATAAGCTTCTCATCCAAGCAGCGGCAGACTCGGGATATTTCAGAGACAAGGTAAAAAATATGTATCTCAGCTAAATTTAGTGTGGCAACAGTGTGCAGAAAGTGATGACATATATATTGATGGCACCTTATCTACTATAGGTGTATCCAGGAGGGCCCTTTTCTGGCCATGGGGGGCAATCGCCCACCATGAACCCCAACCTCCACCCCCTGAGTAGAAGAGTAGATGCGTGCTTCCTTCTGTGGGGTGATTCAGTTGGTGGTTGTAGTTATGTAGAAAGAAAACAGTTCCAACATGAAAGGTCTGTAGATAACTTGGTCAAGATTTCTGGAAAGAGACATTGCTGCTGAGTTTTTCAAGTGTATTTTTGGGGGCTCTTTGAGCACCACAAGCCACACAGTGTCATTTAGTTCTGTTATATTCAGGAGGAAGCAGACGGTTCTATGGCTGAAACAATTTAAATAGATAAAAACACCCCAGGCAAGAGGAAAATTCACGTATTTCTGATTTTGGGGTGAACTGACTGTCTCTACCTTTTAGCAGAAAATGGTGTGTTCACATTGGCTTCATCCATGATAAGAAGTTGATTGTGACAATAAAGCCTTTAACTCAGAGCTATTTTATGACTGAACATACACATTGACATCCGTTGGTTAGATTTAGAGGACTAAAAATCTGTCCCATCTGAGATGTTCCCTTTAGTTTCTCGCACTTTGTCACAAAAGCGCCATTGAATGAGATGCTGGAAACATTCCTTTTATACTTTGAGCCTTATTGTCTCTGCTGCTCACTGAATGTCTGTTGAAGCTTTTCCCATCACCTGCAGCTCGGGCTCTGTCAGACATTTTCTGCTGTAGATATAGTGTCTGTGGGAAGGGTGCCAGTAACTGCCTGGAGGTTTCACAACATGATTAATGTGCCACAGTTCCTATTGAGGTCTGAATTTGGCTTCGCTATTCCTTTTTTTCTGATTTTATTTCAAATGTGGTTATCGCCTCACATTGTTGGCCAATAAAAAGTGAATATAAGCAGAAAAACTAGCTCCAGTACTATCAGCAGTGTGAATGCAGCTTCATATCAGAACCTAGGACATTCAGCCCTGACTCTGTCAAACAACATGCCTGGAGCCCAGAGTGCAAATGTCTCGCTGTCTCTGCTTTAGCATCGTGGATGGCAGTGGAGCTCTATTGATTGACATGATTGAGCTGTTAAATAAATTCGGAGTCAGACGTAATCCAATTTTACTCTTTCCATGTTAGAATTTGGAAGTGTTGTCACATAACCTGGAATTCGGACTGAAAAGGCAGCCTTGAGAAGACCGTACCCGGCACACAGAGGCATTAGGACACAGCCACACAGTTCCTGAAATTGACTTTTCGCCTCACTTACCAAGAATGATAAAACTAATAGGAAATTACAATAATGTTCACTGGCAGAAGTAATTAATATTCATTATTCTCAGGAACATGTAATCATGTCTGTTCTAAATGCTATTTCATGAATAGAATTGTGTGCAGTGTGTAACAGCGTGTGTTATGCAGCGGGTCAAGTTCATCATCAGCCCCTCTACGCACTGAGATAATTCTGCGTTGTGAAGTGGGAGTGTTACAGTCATTTGGTTCTTTGGTTTTATTGGCTGATGGATACAGAGTATGCAGTGGTCAGAGAGAGAGGGAGAGTTTGACAAACAGGAAAAAACTGAATATAGCTGAGGTGTTTTAAATGTCAAGGTCTCAGCTGGTGTTCAGGATTTTAGCTGCCAAAGATGCATTTTACTGGCAATTTGAGCTTGTGGGTGGTAACTTCCGACACTGCACATATTTGAACAGACTCTGCAGTGTGTGCCAGTCTCTTACTTGTTCTGCAGAAAGTCCACTGGTACATATGCCCATATAGCAGTTCTCATTAAAAAAGGAAATACAGCAAAATCAGAAAAAATTAGAAGCCTGCATGGGTTGGATAGAATCAATTTACATATCAATTGCATGACAGTTAGACACTGAATGCCACCAGTCATTAAAATTATAGTATTACATTTATTATATTAGTTATATAGTGCCCACAGTACCAGAACAGTGCCTCCCCTCCAAAGTTTTCTTCCAGCTTTCTATTGCTGTTCTGAAACAACTGAACCGTGCAGAAGTTTGGGATATTTCTGTCTACTATCATTAACTGTATTAATTCATATTTAGCCACTTCAGCGTAGAAAAACCTGTGAACAAATGTTAGCAAATTGCTTTCTAATCATACAGTTTTGGCTTCTGTCATCCAGCCGACACAGAATTATGAATCATCCTTCACAAGTGAGGAAAGAGCTTGCCACAAACAAAAAGAAAAACAAATAAGAAAGAAAAAACAAAAATAGAACTCCTTGTTATTAAATGTGCACTAAGTGAACTAAAATCATCGACAGAATGTGCTGCCCCCTATTTGTATATATATTTTTTTTACATTGCCTGCACCAGCATCTGACATAATAATACTGAATGGACAGAGGACTGCTTTTATTTTTTTCTTTTGTTTCTATTTCATATTATTTGTTCTGTGTTGTATTCTACCTGATGAATGTAATTGCAGGGCTGGGTGTCATGAGACATTTATTAGATTATGGGTCCAACTTACCAAAGTTTAAGGACTGATGGCGAAAACCCCCCTTTCTTTCTCAATACGTTACCCTGAGGATTTGGATGAGGATTTTAATATTGAAGTGGTAGATTTTTAAATAAAAGACATTTTCTAACAATATTAAACATGAATTAGCAAAAAAAAAATTATTTAGATTAAAGTGGTAAATTTACAAGGAAAAAAAGTCAAACATCCTCTGGGATCACTAAATAATACATTTGCAAGAAAAAGAACAGAAAAAATGATGTGTTTGTGTATGTATTCATTTTTTAGCATCCCCTCATTTTGCAAACTGATCACACAAACAGGGAGTGTCACACGCACACCTTAGTGACAGTATTGAACACGGCTCACGCTGTATCTCTTCATAGACCAGATGCTTAAGATAACATAATGATTGCTGGCTAAAAACTATTTTCTTACTATTGAATCAGATTGCAAAGTGTAACTTGATTTGTTCCTCCACTACAGGAATAATACATCACAAGCAGTGGTGTCTGTGGTGTGTAGGAAATCTCTCAGAATATTACTCTCATTCTCCAGCTCTGTATTTATGTTTTTGCTTGCTAACACGCTGTCAGAGAGGAGTATCAACACGCTTTCAGCAAACGCTTTGTGCAATTAATCAATGAAATCGAGACTCTTAAATGCTCTCTTAACATAAATGACTGCACATCAACTTTCAAATATGCCTGAGATTGGCAAAGCTCTGATTTGAATCGAAACTGAAAGAATGAGTGAAGCACAAATGTGACCAGGCACCAGATGTCAACTGCACAGTTATTATACTGCTACTGACACGTGTTGATCATTTGGATTTTCAGAGTAGCTGCTTCGAGTTTGCAAGATTCTTCTCTATGTCCACCAGCAGTGAGATGTTGCCATATAGTAAATGTGTTTAAAACCAAAATAACAACTATTTTTTAAAAAAAGCCTAGAAACCTGTAGAACTTCCTTAGTTAAAGCGGTAGTAGACCTCTTTTCATCTATTCCCCCTCCTGGTGTTTCCCCGTGGTGTTGCTGTTGGTGCCCAGTCCAAAATGACGGTGTTAGCAACATCGCTACCGCTAGCAGCCAAAGTGAAAATCATCCATAGGAATCCCAATGTGATCTGGAAACCCCAAATTTAGTGCAAATGAAAAGTCAGAATAAAACGCCCAGTTTTACTAATGTCACCAAGTTTTGTAACCTACTGATCTTTTAAAAAGAATGCCGTCATGTTTCCGTGGCAAAAGGAAATGCGTATAAACAGGGGAACAGACCCAACCCGTCCACTCAGTCTTGTTTTACTTCGGTTTCACGCTCCCTCTCCACCTTCTTTGCCTCCGTCAGCTGGGTTCAATGAGTTTTCAGTTATTCTAGTTGTTCCAACGTTACCTGGCGATAGTGAGTTTATAGGGAATTGTCTACTGCTAATTAAAATGATAGTTCTCCATTAAAATAACTCAGTGCATCATCACTGTGTAAAATGTTGTTTAGTACAGGATTAATTAATCCACATCCACACAAGACTGTGTAATTTATCTGGTCGGAGTTTAGGGATATTAGTCAAACCCTGACCCCTGACCCTGGACTGAGCTATTACACCACCGTCTAATCCTCCAGGATCCATCAGTCTGCTGTCAGCCCGGCTCCTACTGCAGTGTATGAGTGTGTGCATTAAGCCGATATGGAGGGAAATCAGAAAGTGTAAATGTACATTGGCCGCTGTAGCTAGAGAAACACAGATCTCGTTAGTGTTTGTGTAGCTTTACTACGCTGAGCGTCGTCCTAACGTTGTGTGTACAGTTTGTGACTCAGGCCGACTCGAGGGCACGCTGTGTGTTCATCCTCTCTGCCAAGTCTTGGGGGTTTTTGGCTTTGGGGGACGCCTTTTCTGACTGGTGATTTCTTGACTGGATAATGGCAGCTTGTGTAGCAAGGGATAACATAAATCTCTTAAGTGCGTCTTCACAGCCTATCTATAGCTTTGTCGCCAGCGGAGGAGTTAGGAAGATTTTTTAGAGGTTAAATCTCATCTCTCCGCAGAATATTGCCGGCACATTAGCATATAAATGTGCTCCTTGTGAGATGCATGTTTAATATGGGAGAGATTTAAAAGTATAATCATACACAAAGTGATGATGTGGCAGTGAATGGGACAAACACAAGACAGGGGAGGTGTACTGATGAGCTTTACCACCCGCTTTTTGTGTGAACCTTTGTGTTTGTGTGTGTGAGACAGCAGATAGTGTGCATAAAGTGTGCGTTGAGATAAAGTGAGTGTATATGTGATTCTACGCTCGCCTGCCTGTGTGAATGACAGAACAATCAGCAGTGGCCTCAACAGGAGAAATATACACACCATTACTAACCTGCAATCTTCCCCTCTGCTTTCCTCCCCTTAATCCCCACCTCACCTCACCTTAACTCGCCTCACCCCCCCTTCTTTTCTCTACTTAGAAACCAAAGCAGAGGGACTGGCACCCTCCTGATGGCTTCATCCTGGGCCTGTGGACTCTAATCCTCCTGGTGTTTTTCAAGACGTACGGCATGAAGCACCTCAAACATATCTTCTGAGGCCTCGCACGCTGAATGTCTGAGGACATGAAGCTGCAGACAGGGAGCTTTCACTGACGGGATATTAGAGGCAAGGTGCAGCTTGTGACAGGCTTATTTTCCTGAAAAGGGAAAGAAGATGTATGGCCCTGCACCTGCTGGGCCAGAAACTGTGTGATGCAATTTGGTGCGTTTAGATTCTTTTGAATGATTGTGTATTCCCCCAGATGTGTGAGAAGGGACAAATACTCAAGTAATGCATCAGATATGTGAAGGCTGTTTTTTAAACCATTTTGTGTCGGTTTTTGCTTTTGACAAGGACTCATATTTATCGCTTTTAGTGTCAAAATTTCTGTTTCTGTCAAGCCATTCCATAATTGTGTTGATTTGGTTAAAAAATGCACTGAATTGAGTCAGCAGATAAGAATTTAATTTATTTTCGAGAGCATGCCGCTCTGCATATTTTAGCAGCAGCTTTTTTTTTTTCCTCGTTTAAGTGCTACTCAGAACGTCTGCTCGGTCACAAAGAGAAAATGTGGGACGAGGGCTGGCTGATTGTCTGTGATTGGGCTGCAGAGAGATTACTATTTAATGTCTCCCTTGTCCATATACATTACACCCCTTGACCGTCATATCACGCTTGTGAAGGATAACAATCACACATAATCCCATCTTGCATGATGGACCCATCCACTCTTCCCATTCACCAAATTGCCCTCCCTGTGGAAACATCCATTAGCTCTCCAGCCATGTACTCCGCTGATTGTATTCCGGGTGATGGACAGCTATTTCTTCGGCCATTCCACGTCTCGCACTACAGCAGCGATAAGTGAGTGATAACCTAGTAAGCCGCCGGCCGTCCCACATGAATCTCCTCTGTGCCAGGACGCGTTTTCCTCCCCTTTTCCGTCCCTTTCCCTCCATGTGTAAACCATTCTACATTAGGCTTATTGTTGCGTGGGGGGGGAGTGACTGATGCTCAAAGCATATGGATTGAACCTGCGGTAGTTTATCTTTGCTCCATGGCACGAGGATCTGCCCATTGTGTGCCCGCTGACACTCTCCCTTGTGGCTGAAGGGGAAAATAGATGGAGTTAGAAATTGAACCATATGTATCGGGAAGGCGGCTGCTGCGTCAGCCACCAAGTACCTTTTCTTATGCATTATTTATGCAATGCTTATTTCTTCTTCCTTCTCCTCCCGGTGTCTTATTTCCTGTAATCTTATTCTTCTCTCAGAGAAAGCACACTCATTTTATTTCCTCAATTGGTCGGATTTTGATACCCTGAATAAAGATGAAACACTGGATCACAGAGGAATGTTTCCACCTGTTTTATTATCATATATTGAGTTTCCTTAATTACTGTTTCAAACACAAGATCTCCTTTTTCTGTAACAGACCCTTGAAGATATGGCTGGCAGATCTCAGGCTAAGCTTATTTTATTCCACAAAGACATCCTTGAAATCGGTGCTGCTTGAGTTGACTTACACATCTGCTCTGTTGTTTTTCTTTCTGGAAACATTTCAAACGATCCAGGGAGGTTTTTAAATGTTGTTTTCTTTCTGTTCCAGTCTTGCGTTTCAAGAGACAGCCGTTGGATCCAAGCCTCCATATAGAGTACAATAGTGTACACCAGCCTGGCAGCAGGTACAATAGAAATTAAAGCAAGCTGATCTCAAGGGGATGTGTTTGTTCATAAACCTACTTCAAAATTGACTCTACCTCCTCTGTCCCCCTCGTTCCTACTTCAGCACTCGCAGATGGAATTGAATATACTCAGCCTTGCAGTGCGGTGATGTACTCTCCTGACTCCTCTGTCACTATGGTTTCCCTATGCTAATAAAGATCAGTGTCTGTCTTCCTTCACACCTGACTTGGTGGAGAGAAACCAGTGACAGGACAATATTAGAGCAGCCATCTCCACAGAGGCAGAGAGATTTCAGGCGGAGGAGTCGGGCAAGATGCTCTGAATGTGTCACACAGGTTGTTGAAACAACCAACGGCGTCAGGATTCACCAGCGAGCACACACACACACACATACGGTCGTCGTCTTTTAGAATTGGAACGACGTCGACATTGGCCGCATGTGGCAGCCTGCTAAATTTAATGATTTAAGCAAAAACAAACACAAGCACACACATGCTGTTCCAGAGACCGTGTGTGTTTGTGTGTGCGCCTGACATGTTGTTCAATTTCCATGGAAACTCTGGATTTCCCACTGCTTGCCTGTCAGTGAGCCTTTGTAATGTCAATCATTCCCAGCAACGATAACAGTAATTTTAGCAGTCACAGATTTTTTTTATTCTCATCTGGAACAAAAGCTTTGGTATAAAGCATGCTCAGTGGTGTGCTCACTTACTGAGTTTCTACATTTGAAATGCAGATTTTTCTTTAAGTTTGAGTAAGAACACAACAGACGCGGAGAGACTGTCACACTCTGAGCGCTCCGACAGACAGGAAGCCCTATATTATGAACAGCCTTCTCTTCCTTGTCTGGATTGCGCTGTCTAAAATTCATGCACTTATGCAAAGTTATTTTAAATGAAGCATGAACTAAGAAAGCAAAGAGAATGTAAATGAAGGACTGCAGAAACAAATAATTTTGATATGTTGAACCAAGTGATAAATATTAAAACTTAACTTCGGCCTTGGGGACAGTGGTACATCATTTAATCCACGGCTGTTTCCAAGGTCGAAAATGGACTTGAAAGACTTCTTGTTGTGACTGAAAGTGCTACGAAATGTTCATTCTATGAACAGAAAATGTGATCCTTTGCTCATGGATTGAGTCAAGTTAGTGTCGAGCAAACATTTTCTGGCTCTGTGTTAGGGTGAAATGGAAATGGTTGGATTTTTAGACTCGTTATCTACCTACACAAGATACTTTAAGACCTCACCTTGGTAAAAGGAGTTTTTCACCAGTTTTCATTTTCAAGTATCTGCAGGTCTGCAAAGGTATTGATTTCAGTTTCCTTTTCACTTTCCTTTACAAAAGTCCCTTCAGACAAAAATGAATATTTGTAGTGTATATATAGTAAAGATTTGTAGTCCATGAAAGATTTGTTTATAACAATAACATTAAAGCATTCTCCTTAACGACTGAAGTAGATGGGGAGTTGTTTTGATTTGTTGGAAAACAGCCGACTGAACACGTAAAGTGAAAAGACGTTATTTACACCTTTGATGTGCGATTGAGCTCGCGCAGCCGCTTCAGACGTGGTGCATAGCCGAGCAGCTAAAGTAAAGATTCCGGCTTAAAAATTAAGAATACAACTATTTGAAAACAAAATGACAAATCTCAGAGCTCTCGGAATTAGATTATGCCGGACAAGTTGTAGGATGCTACAATGTTGGTAAGCTACTCCTAGGTCTTCAAACAGCTTCCTCCTGTGAAGCAATGCCGCCCATTTTTTTTTTTTTTTTTTAACATTTGTTTGTCCCCATTGTACTTCAGATGTTACCGACCATTCTGGCATGAATGATAAAAATTACATTTTTGGATGTACTCATCCTTTCATTATTTTCTCTCTCCCTCTGTGACATTGGCTATAAAACATTGAATCTGTATCTGATTGCGAGTTGTCAGGGGACAGTAATAAACTAAAGATGGGATTACTGTCACAGTGGTTTCTGCATTAAACACACAGGAGGCTTTTTAATCCTTGTGCGTGTAGTTTCAGTCCAAACCAGTGACCGTAGCAAACAGTGTTACCACCAGAAAGCTCATTTACTCATAATAGGCAGGTTTTATTTTGGCATCGACTCCAGTGAGCTGAAAATATTTAAAGTTGGTTAATCCATCTGTCCAGTTTTGCTGCTCTTAAAATTCAACTTGAATTAGAGACCTTGTTTCCAGACCAAATGATTTAAATGTGAATAAAAAACATAATTAATAATGAAAGCACTTATTAGTTTCAGTCCTGTGATTGTGATATCTGTTGATATTTCTCTACTTCATCAGGTGAGGATAAAGAGAGAAACATTTACCTGCCACTTTCATAGTTTTTGACACTATAGCTGACCTTAAATCATCCTGAGTGCACTTTAAGTTATGCACATTTTATTGAACTCACCTGTCTAATAACTGAAGTGTTCATCACGCCCTGTGTTTCACTTGGTTTCCTCTCATCATCCTTCAGTGTTGCCTTGATTTATGTGCCTTACCTTCAGGTGATGTAACAGTACTTTTTGCTGGTTCCACCGCTCCGTTATGAATGTGGTCAGGGATCTGTTTTTCTGCTCTTGGGAGTAATGGCCTTGTAGCTCGGCCTGTCTTTCATGATTATTTCAGTATGACACAGCCTGTTGTCACAGCCAGATGGGAAGAAAAAGATTGAGAAGTAAAGATGGCAGCCGTCGCCAGTGGAGGGTGAAGGTGAGTCACCGGCCTCCCATCCTTCACAAAACCTGCTCTGGCTTCACTTCTAGGAGCTATATATAGAGAGACTGCATTCAAATTATACTTCTTACATTTATACTCTCTCGTCACCGTTACATACTCTACAGAAACTGCAGAATGCACAACTACTTATAAAACGTACTTTATTGAGTGGAATGATACATTTTCATTATGTGCAAAAGGAAAAAAAAATCAACATCAGAGCCGAAATGATTCAATCAACGGAGAATGAAATGACAAACATTGATAGCTGAGCAATCGTTTAAAGGAAAAAAATTATATTTCGGGAATTCAATTTTTTCTGCAGAAAATAAGATGTTCAGACTGAACATTGTAAAATTCCTGAAATCAAGAAATAGTCCAAAACACAACCCCTGTTCAAATACTGAATGTATCTCTGTTTTCACTTCACGCTAAGCTAAGCTAAGCTAACCAGCTGCAGCTCCATTTTTAGTGTACTGACATGAGTATGTATCTAAATATCTTGTAATCTTTGCTTCTTGACTTGCACTACTTACTTTTATTACTACTTTATCTTCTTTCTTATTTCTACATTAATTGTAGTACTACAAAACACTCAGGCGAATTTTTTGTATGTGAAAACCTACTTGGCAATAGACCCGATTCTGATTCTCACCCTTCAAGAAAAGGGATTAGCCATATTCCCCAAAATGTCAAACTGTTCCTTTAAGTCATTTATAAAGCAAACATTTCAAATGTCAACATTTCCCCTTGTCAAATGTGATGATTTGCTGCTTTTCTCTGTTTTGTATCACCTGAATTGAATACCTTTAGGCTTTGGACTGTTGTTTTCACCAAACAATCAATCTGAAAATGTCACCTTGGGCTCTGGGAAGTTGTGATTGGAAGTTCTTACTATTTTCTGACATTTTAATGATGATTGAATTGAATTTAATGATTGATTCATCAAACAGGAACAGTCTGTCCTTGCAGCCCCGAACAAGGATTCAGTTAATGTAAGTAAAATGTAAGTTAATTCAGTAAAATGTAAGTAAAAGTGCTTATCACTTTGCTAATACAGACCATTGTGCACAACCATTGCAGATGAGTCAACATCTCAAGAAAACAAACATGCGTCTTCGTCTCTGTGTCAGTACAAAGTCAACAGCAGGACTCAGAGCTGGACGACACACAGTAAAGTTTTATATGATATCTCTATGTTGGTGAATCATAAAAAATGTTGCTCCAGGACCATCACTACACGTCTTCAACAAAGTCTGCTTCAGACCGAATGTTGTGACTGAATGTTTAGGTACAGGGATCTCAGATTTGAGACCAGGATTCGCATCACATCTAGAGCATACTGTTATTCTGTTCACATATTGTTTTTACACCAAGTTCACTCATAAACTAAACTATTTGGTTTAGGACAATGAAAATACTTGACTAGGTTTAGGGAAACATGGTTTGACAGGACTACAGACCAACTTTTTCAGTGGTTGCACTGGTGTGCCTAACTTGTCATTTAGGTGAATCCAATAATAATAATAATAATAATGATAATGATAATGATAATGATAATAATAGAATCTGACCTGCTTAATCTCGGGTGCACCAGTGCGACACTGAAAGAAAATAGAATGACTTCAATCATTTTTCAACAGGCTACTTTTTTTAAAATAAAAATCATACCTGCTAAATCTCAGGTCCATTGGTGCAACCAATGAAAATGTTAATATGCTCTTTGTCGCAGATTTTTGGCTGCAAAGCTATGACATTAAAAGAACACCATTGGTCAGTTGCTGACGGTCCTGGAGCAACATTAATTCCATATCAACATCCCCATATCAACATCCCCATATCAACATCCCCATGTTACAGTACAGGATCTCCTCTTGCAGCTGTTTGTGATGCATGAAAAGCAATCGTCTCATCTCCACTGAGGATACACGGTGTGAAACACATTCTCGGGGTGGGAGCACCTATGTGTCTGACCCACAGCACCTCTCTACTCATTACTCACATTACAGAGTTGAGGGACTTGTATCATTAAGACAACCATCCGTCTCTTCGCTTTCACCAACCTGACAACCTGATTCTTATTCATGGAGTAGGGACAAGAGGGTAAAATAGAGGATCTGAGAGGGAGGAAGGAGCAGTCTACAAGTACAATATACTCCATCAAATGAGAGAAGAGTGCACATGAAACACAATCTGGAGCGAGAGAGGAGAAGAGTGACAGATCACATACTCATCAGTTCAACAAAAAAAAAAAGAAAAGAAAAAAAAGAAAAAGGTGTAATTCTCCCGCTAGGCGATTCAGGCTCACGGAAGCAGCAGCAGAAGAATATAGTAGGATTGATGCCGCTGATGCATCCCTGCACTCGATCTTAATCTCCCACTTGTCTTGTGTGACACAGCTGTGCATTTACATGGAAATCCAGCGTGTAGCTATATAAATCGCGCTATTAACTGGTGACAGGAGCCGACAAAGCTTTATGATACATACACGCTGGGCAGGGGGAGGTGCACACATAATGTTAACACACTTGTTGTTCAGCCAGCAGGCGCTGCGTTTCAAAGTTCGACGTGGACGACACTTTAGTGAGCCAACAATGCACACACCTGAAGGGCAGCGAAAACTCAAGTTGGGAAAGCTCTGAAGGCGTTTCAGCCGTGAGACGTGGGTCTAATGAATCTTATCCGACTTGACCTCCTCACTTTAAACCGCAGAAGAATATTTAATATTTTAGCATTCTACAAGGAACTATTAATCTCCATTTAATACTGATGCCTCTGTACGACGAGGGTGTGGTGCTTTGGACCCTAACTATAGAACAGATACCAGTACTGGATTCATTTCCTTTTTTTGGTACTTCATTCTCTCTGTGGTGACAAAAATTTCATTTCAGTTGTTAAAAAATAAGTTGCCGAATAAGAGCGGCATTGCTTCACAGCAGGAAGCTGTTTGAAGACCTAGGAGTAGCTTACCAGCTTTTTTCCCCCGGTACCAACAACATGTTAGAGTTAAATACTTACATTATGTTATGACCATGCATCCTGCAAATAGCGGTGTTTAAAAAAGAAATATGGTTTTAAAAATATCAAGCATCTTTCTTTCATTTTCTGTCAAAACAAACAGGGCCAGATTAAGATCTTTGACACAATGCTGTGGTGATTATTCCTCTTTTGTCCACAGGGGGCGCCAGAATCAACTGAAAATGAAAGTTCCTTGTAGCGGCTTTACCTCAAGCCGGAGTGTTGTTTGTATTCACTGTACACCGTCTCCAGCACTACATTGTTAAAATGGGCATTGCAATGGCATTTTTCTTTCAGTGAACTGTGAACAGCAAGTCCTGCACAGATCCTTGTTCCAACAAAGGCTTTTGCGAAGAGCCCAAACTCAAGTTTGTATCCTCAGTGATCCCTCTGGTAAACAAATGCACACTCACACACATGTACGCACAAAGACAAGGAGGATCCACAGTAAGACACTGCATGCATGCATTGAGAGCGTGTCATGATGTCGCCCCCTTGTATGACCCTCACAAAACAACTGAAAAAAGTGGTTTGCCTCCGTAAACAAAACGCACCGCCAGAGCTGCAGCGGTGGAGCTGGAGAAATGTTCACCGAACCCAGACTTCATGTGTGTTTACTATTTTCAGGCCTACTTTATGTTTTTTCACCTTTTTTTTTTTTTTTTTTTTTTTTTAAAGGGTCCAGTAGCCCTCAATGCAAATGTTCCCTATCCTCAGGAGATGAAACTTTCAAAGCAGTTTCTTCGCCCTGGATGCCGGTCACGTCTTCTGAGGTACAAGAGGCACTGATGTGACCGCCCCCTCCAGCGTCCGGTTGGCTGGGAGTGGCGGGGGGCTCCAGTCCGGCTGGTAGAAGTGGATGTCAAAAGTCCGTGCCCAGTTGGCGAAGACCCTCTTCTCTGTGATGAAGCGGTGGTGGCTGCCCCGCCGCCCACGCTCGTGAGAAATGTACATGGCGCACTCGTCCGGCCCACGTGGCTCGTAGTAGTGGTAGGGGACGGAGTGGTGCTGAGGCTCCCTGCAGTGGCGGTGAGAGAGCAGACAGTTGACATTTAAAAACGCTTTAATGAGTCACTTGAGTTTCATGTGACACCACAGAGAGTTTTTCCATTTTGAGGTGCAGGAGGGGGATTTGATCTGCATTCATTTGTTTGCCTTTTGAGGGCTGACAGCGCTAAATTTAGCTTGTTTTAATAACATTCAAATGCCACCTGCAGCCGAACACAATGAAGAAGACAAATGGAGATGCGTCGTTTCAAAAAGTGGCTCAGTGATGTTTGAGCATGAATAATAAAAGTTCATACAAAATTGGAGTTCAGGCAGGAATGGAAGACATTTTATATGTTTTGCATTTTGCATTTTGCATGATCCACACAGTCATATATGTCCTCTCTTTTAAAATGAAGGTGGTCCATATTAAAGCAACATTATGTAGAAATTGGTACGTTGCGCAATGTGGCACCCCCCTCAGTATCTCAGTGCAGCACCACTGTCGTAAACACAGACGTAATGTAGGTGCCAACTACAAACAAAACTCATGACATCATAACAATGTTAACTTGTATGTTGAAGTGAACATGTATGTAACGCTGTGATCCGACCCGCTCACTGAAGCTACATAGTGCAGAAACAAGTGATGGGAAGTGGAGTGGCTGAGACAGAGACACCATCCCTCCATTACAAGACATCAACATGATTGTGAAGCTGTTAGTTTAAGGTAAAAAGTTACATAATGCGGCTTTAACATTTGCTACTCATTCAGTCTCATACAACACTGAGCTCTTAATCCTTAAAAAGAAATGTAATCTTCCCCACCTCCCAGCGTTCTCCTGTCTTAGCTGGTACATTTCGAATGTTCGTTTTTCCTTAATTCTGTCATAAAACAACCGAAACACCAAACACAACTTTCCAAGTATTCACCAAAAAATCCCAAACAAGCAAGCACACTGATTCAATATGTTGTAAAATATCGACGCAGAACAAACAATAAACTATGAACGTAAAACAAACAAAATATGTTCCATGTGTATTCCCCTGTTTGTTTTTCATGTCTCTCTTCTTTCTACTGTATATTTTTTAAAAGCGTTCCAGTTGACAGGTGTCGTAAATTTGCATTTTCCCATGAACACAGAAGTGCAGCGCACCTGGAGCTTGTGCCTGATCAAATGCTACAGCATCAATATAACTCTCATGTCCAGGTCAAATGAATACACTAAACTAAACTCATGCATAGAAACTGATCATGAAAACTTATTTTTGCTGTGTGGCTGCTACACCACTGACTGAAAGTTTTGACATGCAGATACAGTATTACACATAATAAAAAGATTACTTAATTAGTGAACACATCAGCCGTCTGCCTTCTTTCCATTTGATTAAATTAAAGATTTATATGTAATAACATTATTTTACTGCCTCCCATAGTGTCATTCATCTTCATATATTTTTAATTTCCTCATTTCTGTACATTTTTACACTTCCGTTTCCATTAGTTTAATCCGTCAGCCAGTTCTGGTTGTGTGGCCGGCCAGCCAGACCTTCAGACCTCAAGTGCATGTGCTTCGGACTAAATTAAATGTTCCCTCTTATCTTGTAGCAAAAATCTAAATAATCCAGCTAAGAGAATAAGTTACGTTGTATTTTCTCTTCTCTTTAAATGCTTCGGTAGCATAAATGAATAAATGATAGTTAATCATAGGAAAGGGGGATATTTTTGTCTCAGGACAAGTGGTGTTCTCTCTCGTATGCATGGTTTTCTTTCAAACCCAGACTGCCCTGTTTATTTATTGAAACCTTTAGGGACTTCTGATTTTTCCTTGAAGCCTTGGGTTCTATTTAATGTTGTGCTGATTTTGAAATTTGGAAGATCACATAGCAACATCTTCCATTTGTCTCTTTGTCTTTATGTAATGCACGACAGACCTCATTTATTGAAACTTTTGTGATCATAAATCCACATCAAATAATACAATTTAATGAAAATCTGACAGGGAGTGTCTTACATCATTCCCTAGTCTCGCTGCACGTATTGGTAGAGAAATGAAAGGCCAAAGTGGCCCACTGTGCTTCAACATGTTAAAACTGCAGTAACTACGGCTTTAGACACAGGGCCTCTAAAAGGAGAATTACAGGTGCAAAGAAGTGAACTAGTGCTCTGTAAGAAGTAATCATGAACACAGTTTCCTTCACGGGTCGACATGTTTTTCAAATGTGTTGCTCTGTAGAAAAAAAAGGGAAGGATAGTACTTTAAAAAAATCAGCAAGCAGCTTCGCAACATGGAGAAGTATTGAAGGAGGTGAATTTAAAAAGAAATAGAAAAGAGGATTCTCAGTTGGACCAAATCCAGTAAAATCTACAGTCTTCACTCATCACCAGAACTAAAATGATTGCCGAGTATCAGCTTAAGCCAAGTTTGTTCAAAGAGACGAAGCAGCCAGTCCCTCTTCATTACCGTCAACTTTGAATTTGTGCTCGAAAACCCAAAATAAAAAAATATTCTGTAAATCAGTCAGGATCGAGAGCAAAGATATACTGACAATTTTACAGTTTGTTCTTTTTATTGAGAACTCTAATAAGATTTGTTCCTCGTCCAATAAACTCCTCCAATTAAAAAGTTCTGGCGGGGACAGATGAGACGCGCGGCGTAATTCAAGCCATTAACTTCTGCTAATGAGGCCGGGCGAGTTTGTTGCAAGGAGCAAGACAGAGTCACAACTGGCTGCATATCTTGTAATTCTTTGCCTTTCTATGGCGTCTCTCTGCCATAAGTCTGTGTAAAGAAATCTCAGCACCACCACCAATACACAGGGAATATAGAGGGAGAAGTCTTCAACGCAAGAACAAAAAAAAATCCTTTTGCCTACTACTCAATTGCCATGGCAACAAGGAGTCAGTCTGACCTGGATGCTTTATTCTGCATTTTGGTGTTCTGTTTTTTTGTGGTTGCACAAAAAGTTAGCATCGCTCTGTGGTGAATTATTTGGTGATTATTTGAAGTGTCATGTCAGTGTCAGCCATGAAAGTCCCTGTGACTAATGAGGACTCTTGCAGAAACTTTATTTCAGTTATCATTGCTGCAAAGTTAAAAAATGTCTCAAAATTTAACAAGGTCTTTTTTTGTTCCAATAACAGAAGGGATTAGATCATTAATGGTTTGAGAAAAATGGTCGTCTTGGGCTCAGAGGGAGAAAATGTTGGTTCACTGTTCCTCCATGACATTAAATATCAGAAGCCAATCAAGTTTTAAAGCTCATATAATCTGTGTCATCAGGTTTTTTGGTGGTTTGGATTGTTCAAGCAAACAGTCAACTGTATTGAGTCTCTGATTCAAAAGAAATAAACATTTTCCTCCTTTTCCACTTCAAACCAGTGATAAACACCATTATCACGCTTAAATTAGTGCCTCTGTGCAGGAGTTTTTATTTTTAACGGTGGAAACCATCAATTAGCTGACTAGTTGGATCTGTTCACATTACCAGTACACAGATTTGTCTTTCTGATTTAGTTTTTCTGTTAACTTCTGACCAGATCTGGAAATTTCATGTAAAGTAGGTGGGAATTTAAAAGTTAAGCTGCTTCAACTGATTTCAAGGTAGTTAATTGGTAAGGTGAAGTTCAATCTCGATTAATTCACAATAAAAGTAATCTCATGTCACTTTCGAACTTAGTCAGGTCTGGATGATACTTCTTGATTAATTTATTTACAGGGACCCAACATTTCCCGCTTGTGCAATCACTTGGCGAACGTAAAAGGAAAAAAAAACGGAAAAAAAAACGCAAAAGGCAGAAACCTCGAACAGAACCGGACTCTGTAGTGGGCGCCGGAGGCCATCTGTCTCCACCAGAGTTGGACGGAAAGTTAGAAGTCAGACAGAAACTAGTTGTACATTAAATGGCATCATCAGCAGAAGTTAAGCACAACCCAGCTGAAATATTTCTGGTCATGGATTTAAAACTTGTTATTTGGAAAATAGCTTAATATTATTATAATATCGGGGTAATTTTCAATAAAGTTTGAGGTACTTATTTTTGTAATTGGAGGTCATTTTCAAATGTGCTACTTGATAATTACCATCAGCTTTTACCTACATCGTCATGCAGCTGAAAAACAAAGCTAGATTTCTTAAAAAGTTAACATTTGAGACGCAAAGGAAAACATTTCGATTTTACTTCATTAGCTAATCAACATCAGTCATGTTCCTACTACCAATATAACCAGTACTGCAGCAGTTTATTAGCAAACAACAGTTGTAGGAGGAACAAACCTCTACATGTGAAACCTTTAGTATGACTGCAATATAAGACGCCGTATGATAAACATTCAGTGACATTCATTCTTGTAGCCAAACACACATTTTACTCCTGAAGTGATCTGACAACAGAGAGATAAACTGCTTGTGGTGTGATGGAACACCAACATAAAAAAACGGTCAGTCAGTTGAAGGTGAAGCAGAATGTTGTCTTTATTGAGTTTGTATTAGCTTTAGAGTAGAAGTGTCAAGAGGAGTCGCTCCAGTAAAATAACATGCGTTGTTATCCCTCATGCAAGTACACCTCTCTCACATAAGCTGCGTTCCAGTTCATGGGCAGGATCTTCAGAGGTCCGCATTTCCATACTGAATAATACAGAGGGCGAACAAAGCCTGTCTTATCTAAGAAATACAGCTTTCTTTGGCCTGTAACTTTAGAGAGTACGAATTCTCAATTGTTAGAGGTTGTTTGTCGGAGTCTACAGAGGACGAAGGGCTGAAAATTGGGCTGTGGGGATGCTGCGTAAGTGTGACAGACAAATTAATTTAGCCAAACAGAAAAGGGTGGACGGAGCCACGGAGAACACAGAGGCAACTCTTAGCAGTGTAGCCAGGGATTAGAGCAGGTGAGCTGATGTTAAATTCGCTCCTGCAAACAGAGGCTTTATCCAAACATGTACGCGTATATTTCCAAACAGGTAAGAAAGACGAGACTGCATACAGGATTGAAAAGCATGTCGGGTCAGTGGGAAGCAATAAAAGTCTACTTCAGTGATGCGTCGAACAGCAGAGAGAAACAAAATGATCCAAAACTCTAAGTTAAAGGATAAGTTCAACAAAAAATGTAAAATCAGTCATTATCGGTTTACTGACTTATTTTCGTCTCACATTCAGCCAATATAAGCATTCCCCAAATATCTCCAGCCACACTGAGATTCAATTTATCCGCTGCCTGAATATATTTACAATTTTAATCTTTCTTATCAAGTGGCGGGACTGCAATGATTTTGTATACACTTGAAGCAGCAAAAACCTTTTGTGATGGTATTTGCAGTCGAGCCGGCGATGATGTTTTTACATTCAGTTTGACTGTCTCACCTGCAGAAGTCCGGGGCGACCATGCCGTAGACGTTGATCCTATCGCACAGCTCCAGGGCGATGGTCATAGTGAACCAGCCGGTGCTCAGCCAGGAGTTTGATATCCTCCTGGAGAGAAGAAGGAGAGAGAGATGACAGCTGGGTGCATTTCATGCGTGGGAGATCACGAGGATGAAAGATGTTCCGTATTTGATTTTTTCTGAATGTGATTAACTGGGAAGATAATCAGAAGATCTCACATCGGTGTATGATGGCAGAATAAAGATCTGTCTAAATCCACAGGTCGATTTTTCCTGACTGCAAGATCGTTCAAGTTCCCTCACAGCTTCATTAAAATACAGATCCATCCTACGTATCGACCGATACAAATGAACCCTGTCAAATAATCAAACCCCTAATCAGAATGTTGCCCAGGTCTGCATGTGGAGCAGATAGTTGAAAATGACTCAAGCTTCAGCTGCTTTCAGATTGCAGTTTTTTTCAGTCATGCCCACAAAGAAATGAGCACTAATCACAGTTTTCAGAGATACGCGCTTATGAAAGAAATTTTCATTGCATTAGAAAATCTCTCTAAATCGAAATGTCTGTCAGCGTGCCGTCTCTCCCAGGGCTTCTGTCAGATGAACAAACAGTCCAATCCAGACATCCATACATTTTTTAAGGAATTCCTTGTTGGTCTCAAATTGATTCAATGGTGCTCCAGAGTCATAAAACTTGCACCACTTCCAAAGGACCTTTTCAGTTTAAAGAGCAACTAAACCCCCAAACCACTTTTTTCTGCTGAAAACCAATGTATTTGGGTATGAAGTAGTGTTGCTGAGTGATTCTGGTCCAACTCTTGACATTTTAGTTGAAGTATTTCAATTTGGCGTATTTTGTAGTAAAAATGTAAGTGTGACTGCCCTCTATGGGTTGAAACCCGGTTATTACAATTGAATTTTCCTATTGGCTGAGATGGAGGCAGATGACGTTTTGGAGGCAGCTTTCCTCACGGTCCACCACGGTTAGCTCCGCCCCCTCCTATAAAAACTAGCACCTGCCGATCTGGAATCTGTGGTGAGTAGGTTGGCTTGAGAGAATTGCGAATAGAGAGGCATAGTAATTATTGAGTAGGTAGTTAGCATAGCATAGATTGTTTTTGGGAGATTTTAGTTATTACGTGTGTTAGTTTATAGTATTTAGTACTTATTTAGCAATTTTAGATTAGTTAGCTTGTTTAGTTTTTTGTATTCTAGTAGTAACCGTGGTCCAGAGCCGTATCAGCCGTATCAGAGTCTCCGGTTGGAGACTCTGGAGGCGACAAGTCCTCCACCTCAAAGGACCTCTCTGTGGCGAAAGTGTCCGCGCTACTGTCAGAGTCATTCATGATCAGATAGCTAGCTAGCATAAATGTCGATGTTTGTATCTATGATTTTTTTTTTTTCTGCGCGTGTGAGTGTGGTGACGGTTAGGGGGGAGGGGGGAGGGGGGAATCGGAGAGTACTCCTGGAGCCCCGCCCATAATCAAGGCATTTTTTGAATTTCCAGCTTAGAGCATGTCATCCAAAACTGAGGTGTTTAGTTGCTCTTTAAAGTGAAAATAACAGAACTAAAACAGAAATTAGTAAAGCTTCGATTCTGGAGGGTTAAAAGAATAAATAAATAATAATGCAACTGAAATACACCATACGTGGAACACTATGAAAAATATGCTGTATTTTATATCTCAAAGTCACATTGGAATTTTTTATTTTTTTTAAAATCCTGCAAAGGTTTTATGTGATTTACCTCTCTAGTGACGGACTTCACACGAGGGCAGTATTTGAGATAACTCAACAGCTGCTGGTCGGGATCCTTGGATGATGACTTCTGTGACTTTGGAGATCACTGACTTTTTCTCCAGCCACCACATGGTTCACATTTTGGTTTTTAAAACATCATCATTTAACTGTTTCACCTTAAATTAACAGCTCCAAACCATCAGTGCTGTCCTGTCAGTCCCACTGTGCGCCATGATTGCTGTCATTTGGGTTAATTTGCACTATTACTGCTTTACTGCACTAAATCACACAATGCCAAGTTGGTCGGTGAACCTGGATCATACTTATGAACAAAATGTCCTCTGACTGCTCTGACCAAACTCTCAGCTATTTACCGAGTTTCCTGATGGACACATAGCTTTACATGCTGCTGAAGTAACCCCAAATTGCTGCTAACTGCAGCAGCTGGTAGCGAGTTAGCTAGTCTGAAACCTGGGACAGTGTTGCACTTTAATCAGAGTATCTTTACACCTATTGGATGGATTGCTGATATTTGTCTATAGATATTCCCAAACTTTAAGTCCTGTAGTTTGCAGATGACATGACTGTCATTGGCTTGATCTGGTATAGTGATCATTCTGTAGACAGATATGAGGCTAAACAGCTGCAGATTTATGGTTTATGCACCTGTGAAGTCCCATTCGGTGCATAGACTTTAGATTGTGATGACGTCAAAACCTCTGTGGATCGACACTTCACAATAGAAAGAGTCATAATTGACCTTATATTGCAGTTTGAGGGGTTAACAGTCTGTCTTGTCAACAGTTTTACAGACTTCTCTTGTACAATGGTGGGCTGCAGAGGAAATTCTCGCTACAATACCTCAAGTGTCCAATTGGCATAATTGGAAGCAAGGCTGAGCAGCGCCAAAGTATCGAGGTTTAAATAAGACATTCATGCTACGCAGTCAAAAGGCTCCACAGAGGATGTATGTCCTGCGCCTGCTCAATAAGTTCGACCTGCACCAGGATCTGCTGATCCAGTTCAACCGAAAAATCCAGTCTGGTCTCTGCGCGTCCATCACTGCCTCGTTCAGTTCAGCTACCAGAGAGGACAGTAACAGACTACAACACACTTTCCTCCTCTGGTAGGAGCTTCAGAACACTCATAAACCAAAACAACCGGACACAAGAAGGTTTCTTCCCACAGGCCATCACTCTGACGAACAGTCATACAAAGTCAAACATTAAAACATCCACCCGCTCTCACACAGTCTAACTGGGTGGAAAGTGTTTTCAGAGATGCTGAACTTTTGATGTAAATGTGCCGACCACATCATCATCATCACCATCTTGTTCCTGCTGTTTACAATCATCTTAACACAAATCCAAAAGACGCACCACATATTTATGTATATTTGTATATAAATAACTGTACATATAGCCTTTAATTTATGTAGCATGAAGGACTCATTATGCAACCCTGTGTTGACAGTTAAATTACCTTGTGCCTTGTGTGTCTACTCATCTTTTTTTCATTTAGTACTGTCATCAGGCCACTTTACTGCTAGCCGACACTTTGGTTTACAACCAAATACCTGCCAAACGTGTCCCATCAGCCTCAGCTGTACTTTGTTTGGTGCAAATGTTAACTCCGATGGCCAACACTGTAAATATGAACAGCTCAACATAAGCCTGATAGAATTGTCCCTAAGAACATGCTGTTGATAACATTTAGCTCAAAGCACGGCTCTGCCAAAGTGCAGCCTCACAAAGCTGATAGAATGGCTACTGGCTCTTATTTTCACAATGCGGTAATGACAGAAAACTTCCTGATGTTGATCTCCAGCTCGTTGGCCTGTGGCCACAGGCTGTAATCGCTGCCAAACACAGCCAAGCGGGAGGTTTAGCTGTTGTGGTCCAAAGCACTCCTGGAACAATCAGTATTCATCAAACCAAATTTATAAATTAGTTTGAGTGAGAAAATGCATCACAACTCGGCTTGTTCCCTCACACAGTGTGAAAATATCCAAGTGTGAGCTGATGTAAAAAATTCAGCAGGGATAAATTTGAGTCCTTCAGCTGAATCGGGCACAGATGTGCATCTCGTCACGCTCCCCTTGGTGCACAGCTGAACCTCGTCTTGACGGGGATTGTGACTGGTGACCAGTGGATGTAACCATGCATCATTTATCAGGTGTATTTTAAGATGGCCCCGCTGGAAATATTGAAAACGGTGGTGAGGTTTATAGGATATAAATAACCCCTGCAGACTTAATTATAATTCATCCAACAGAGTCATTCCCCAAGTGTGACTGTAGAGTTGCAGTTCGCCAGCATCAAGCTGCTCACCATATGGGATTAAACTAAGAGTGAAGGAAGAAAACAAAATGAGTTTTACTTAACCAACTGTGTTTACACCAAATTAACTTTTTCATTCATTCAACCACATACAGTGGTGCCATCTCTGTCGTCAGTGAATCATTGCCGCATTAATTTTGACGCGTTAGTACAAAATTGGCCTACATGCTGCAGTGTATTTTTGGGCGATGAACAGATATATTTTGCAGAAAATGTGCTGAGACAAAGGGCACAAAGAGAATGGAGAGAGATTCACTTCATGGGCCGTAACAGTGATTCCAGTTCAGACAGAATGTATCAAAACATTTTGATTTCTGTGCTCTGTAGGATGCACTGACCTCAACGCTAACACTGTCGTGCAAACATGCTTTACAATGCTGATTTTAAGCAGATAGCCTAACCCAAACCCTTTTTATCATGATCCCCTTCTTAGTTTAGATTTCCAACATTTGCTAATTAGCAGTTAAATGTTTTATATATTTAGTATGTGGTCACCAAAACAAAATATTACATGAATTACTTTGATAAAGTAAGGTGAGTCCATCCTGAGGGGTATCTGTGTGCAACATTTGAGGATCCAACAAAAGTTGAGGATTTCCCATAATATCCAATATGTCAGCCCGGTAGCACAAATATGTCTTGCAGATTTTGGTTAGAGAAGACGTAGCATGGAGAGCATTTGCTAATTCGGCAGGGCTTGGAGAATTTGAAAATAAAATAATTTTAAAACCATATAATACCATCAAAATACTGCAGAATTTGGAATTGAAATAGAACAAAGCGTTTGCCTTTCCTGTTAGCACAGTGGGTTACAAGCTAAATTCAAACTGTGATGGCAAAATAGAAAGCACAGGTACTATTGAAGGTTAAAAAACACACTAGGAACGTGGATCCAAACAGAAACTAAAAGGAAGAGAATGCAGAGTTGCTCTGTTGAAACTGAAGTTAACAACAATGATCCGAGTTTCAGCAGGGCTGCTGAACTGTCACCTTCTAACATTAGCATAGCAGGCGTACTAGGGATGTATATCGTTAGGATTTTATTGATACCGATACCGATACTCCTTATCGGTACCGATACTTATCGATACTCTTATCGATACTACAACATGTAATTTTGTGTAAAAAAAATAAAGGCTTTACAGGTACAAGGTACACAAGGTAATAAGGTAATAATAAAGCTTCAACAGAACAGAAGCTATGCAATTACAAATACTCTGGAACAGATAACCAGGACTTTTATATCCGGAGCACGACGCAGCAATTCAGCTGAATTTAGCACCGAGCAGACAGGAAGTTAAGTACCGAAATATCAATATAACATCCAATTACTTTTCAAAATAAAACAGTCCGTGTTGACACCAGCACACAAATCTCAAAAAAGAGACAAACACAAGGTCTTCTACTAATCCTTCGGTTGGGAACACTTCCTGTTGTTGTTTTTATGACACATACCTATAACTGCGGTCGCAAGTGATTATGTGATTATCGCGGAAACTCCTCGGCCTTGCGACGCTAGCTGTCTACCATAAGTTACTGTGCCGTGGCTGACTCAAAACGCAACCGGCTGAGCAAAACTGGATTGGAGCCGTAACGCAGCGGACAGTATCCCGGGAAATTCGGGGTAAGGAACATCACCAAACACTTGGAGCATAGTATGAAGCTAAAGTAGTGCGTTGTGTTTGATTGCTATAACAAAGCAAGTAAAGTTAGCAGCCCGGCTAGCAGCCCGGCTAACACTAAAGACTGCAGCGCCGTGACAGTGGCACCCGG
Organism: Sparus aurata; assembly: GCF_900880675.1. Classification (NCBI taxonomy): domain Eukaryota; kingdom Metazoa; phylum Chordata; class Actinopteri; order Spariformes; family Sparidae; genus Sparus; species Sparus aurata. The sequence continues at coordinate 14,980,817 of NC_044207.1, read as the reverse complement.
TTTCTGCAACGTCAAGTCACAGAGTTTGTTGTTAAGTTTATAGTCATTACAGTAGGGTAGACGTTCAAAAACCATCCATGTCAAAAACCCCCCCAAAAAAATCATCAAAAAAAAGTTTTTTTTTTTTTTTTTTTAAAAGTACCGATAACAGTACAGTTTGTCCAGAATCTTAACGGTACCCTGGTACCGACCCAATTAGGATCCGGTACCAAAAAGTACCGGTCCTCGGTATACATCCCTAAGGTGTACGTGTCGACATTTTAAATAAATGTAAAATTAAAATTAAAATAATCTTGAAAACCTTGAGATGTTGTATTGGATAAGTGAAAACTTTGGCCTGCTTGTGGTGGTTCCATGAATATGTTTACCAAACTTCATTGCAGTCCATCCAGTAGTCTCTGAGGTATCTCAATCCGAACCAAAGTAACATCAGCAAACAGAAGTACCAACCGTTGCTGTTGGCGGAAAAACAATTAGACTTAAAGCAAAACTCTCGCCAAAAAGCAACCAAGGCTTTATTTGTGATTGAATATGAGTCAAACCTTCGTGTAAAAGCATAATTACACCGAAAGAGGCACTTTTAAGATTTACCGTAGTTTCCTTTTCGGGCAAGCCAATTTTCAATGGGGCCCTCGTACGCTAGCATCAAAATCGCTATTTTTAAAACACTAAGAAAGCTCGACACAACATGAAACTTTGTTTGTAGTATCACCAGGGTCTCTACACATGAACACGAGCATTGAGAACATTGTTTGTGTACGCGAGTTTACTAAAAAGAAGGTTTTTGAACAACTCACATTAGCAGCTGTACCTGTGCCACCGAACAGGAAGGCTTGAGGAGCGGTCCACCATTACTCTCCATTACACAAACAATTTTCTCAATGCTCGTGTTCATGAATAGAGACGCTGGTGATACTACGAGCAAAGTTTCATGTTGTGTCGAGCCTTCTTAGTGTTTTAAAAATAGCTGATGCTCGCGTACGAGTGCCTGTAGCACTCCATTGAAAATTAGCTTGCCCGAAAAGGGTTACGGTAAATCTCAAAAGTGCCTATTTCATTGTAATTATGCTTTTACACGAAGGTTTGACTCATATCCAATCACAAATAAAGCCTAGGTTGCTTTTTGGCAAGAGTTCACTTAAATAAACAGTGCTGAAAATGCAACCAAATAGGTCAGAACCTGCGCTGGTTCTTGGCTACAACTCATCGTATCGTAAAAGTTGTGATTTGAAGAGGCAGAAGTTCAGACCCTTGCTTAAGAGCTGCTTGACAGAATGAGTTCCTGATCCCTCGACCACCTCGTCACCCTGCTGCTTTCAGAAAGCTTGTTCTTGTCTGTTCCCACACATAAACACTAGCCTCCACAGCAGCTGAGGTTTTGACTCAGCAAGACAGAGAAACAAAGCTGTAGCCTGATAAGAAAAGTCTTGACAAGAACAACCAGGCAGGCATCTCGACACTGTGCTCGCCTCTGGTTGATGAGGGTGACACATTGGGGGAGTGGAGGATTTACCTGGTAGTTTAGAAATGTGTTCAAAATTTCTCTCTTTTAGTTTCTCACAGATGGAACTGTGTAGGGGGATACATGGCAGGCAAAAATTCTTGAATAAAAACCTTGTTTAGCATTTGTGTTTTGAACATTTCCCCTGCTATGGGATGCTGGAATAGAAACACATCTCCCTGAGAAGGTGTAGGGGAGTGAGGAAATGTTCCCATAGTGTTGAAAGGATTTCAGGTGAAGTTATAGACAGGACCACCAAGTGTAAGTTAAGCTCTCTCGTCTTGGGCTGGTAAAGATTCGTGTCCACACCTCTGTTCATTTTTTCAATATGCTAGTGAAGTGCTGCAATGTTGGACAGTCTGTCAGTCTAACACAGGCAGTCCTCGTCAGAAAACCACTGCAGGTTGACTGTGAAAGAAGCTTATTATGACCCATAGACCCATAGCGGCAACCTCCAGTGTCCATAGTTAATATTGAGGCAGCAAAGGAGGAAGTCAGACGAAGTCGTACAAAGAGCAACGAGTCTGTATGTATAGAGAGAAGGTAGGGGACGGATGTTTGGGTAAACAAACAGGACTTGAGATCACTGTTCCTCAGTTCCTTCAGTCAGCGGTGAATCATTATAACTTACTGACATTGTGATGTTACGTCACGTAACTGAAGTTACATAAATATCAAAGTTATTTCAAGCCTAACCATGATGTTTTCCTGAACTTCATTGAGTACTATAAGTGCCGAAATCTAACCAAATTGTGAGCACACGACAAAGGTCCTGTACACCCGTTGCTGGTACGCTGCGAGGGTCAAGCTGTCTCAGAAACAGCGATGCATGCCGTTCTGGTAGTCATCGGCAATCAACCTATTCAATCGTCAGGGTACGAGTTTGTGTAAGTCAACATTTGCAACAACTCTGGTGTCACATCACTAGTTAAAATATTTTAAATCTACACGAGACAATCGTTCATAAATGAATTGACCCAATCCAAAATGTGTATCAGGTAGGGCAAACGCCTTCTCTGGAAAAAGTACTATGCACCATGGTTGTGAAAGAAGACACTTTTTGATGCACCTACAGTAGCAAAGTCTTGGTAAATGGAACCCAAGTGGACCCATGAATACCTCCACTTTAGCAATGCCCACAGAACAAAGTAGCCTGGTTCCAGACTTGGAACACCTATTGTTCACCTTATAGTTATAGTCTAGCTGTAACCTGCTGAGTCAGCTAGGATGCTAACGTGTAGTTGGTGTAGATTTAGGCTGTGTCACTTCCTTGTTTCCTCATACGACTTACATAATGTAATGGTTTATAGTCATGGATCAGAATTTTGTATGGGTTTAGAGTTGCACAAAATTACCACGTCTATAAAAAGCGAAAAATAAAGTATTGTGAGCCAAAAGTAGTTGACATGTCGAAGCCACGGTTCCATTGAGGAGTTGTCCTGGGGAGGTCACTGGGGAAGTGATTATGGATGATACATCCTAAATCTTTTATTTCTAGCTATTCCTGTCTTGCTGAGAACAAGGATTAGCGTCCTGTTGTCATGAGAAATGACAGTTCCAGTTGAGTGCCTGGACACGCCAGAAGTTGTGGCAAGAATTCACAGCAAAAATTCTTGCAAGGTATCATGGAGGCTAGGAATACGGTGAAAATAACACGGAGAGTGATTTCAGATCAGGCCCTGGAGGGTGTCGCTTACAACAACAACTGTCCTCCTCAATCCCTCCATTATTTCACCCCAGTCCGACCTTTAACACAACACTGTTTGCTGGAAAAATGTCCACAAACAGTCATTTCCTGTTGATGTACTGTCTGCAAGAGCCGAGTGACAGCGTGACAAAAGCATCAGAGCACTTCCGTCCAACCACCGTCTTTATTAGAGTCCGTCTATGCGCGAAAATACAAAAAGGGACAGAATCGCAGCCGAAGCACAGACTTCTCATTTTCATTTAATTAAGACAGGACTCAGGTTGTCTGGAACATGCTGATTTGTTGTGATGTGCAAACACAGCCACTGCGCTTTTAATATGACAACAGCCTGCTACCTCACACACACTGACACACACACATACACACAAACACACACACACACTCCCTTTCCAAATTAGAAAACTTCCAAAGTTCAAAGCAACAGCATTTTGTCACCAAGCAATCTATGGTGGATGCGCGGAGGTCTTAGTCAAGAGGCATGCAACTAATCTCACTTAAGAAGTCTCGCTCATTTCCTTGTTTATGAACATGCTGATGAATAATGTGGTGTGAAAAGTCAAGCTCTCAGCTTCAATGGCTGTCTTTAAAAGGACTGGAAGCAAGCTGTGAGTGGTGAGACGGATTTATCCCTGTGAAGGAGAACACCGCCGTTCCTCATGTTTGCACAGTTTGGTGTTGCAAGTCTGGCAAATGTACCGATGTAATGAGTGTCTTAATTGTTTGTTGATCCTTGAGTCTTCACATTTTAATTTCTATTAAAAAAAAGTGAGATTATTTTTCAAACAACTAATTTTCCATAGAGATAACTGTACTTGATACGACTGAAATTACCTTGAAAAGACATTGTCTCAGCTTGGAAGGCTGAGTGCTCCAGTTTTCTTCTATTTTGAGAAAATTTCACCAACATTGCCAACAAATCAAGACTTTTACTGTAAAACAGGAGCTGATAAGAGAGCGAGAGCTGTGCTGCTCAGGTTTTTTGATGTTGTTTAGTACCGATTTCTAAAGAAGCGGGTGTGTGTTGACAATGAGCTCATTTTAATGACTGCTACACAACTGCAGAAGAAGTGAAGGCCGCGGGAGGGTTGGATGAGGCATAATTAGTAAAAGCTCAAACACATACTGAACGTCGTTACCAGCTACTCTTGTGAGGACGTGTTTTTTTTTTCTTCTGACTAATATGCTTCAGCGACAACATGTGAATCATTACTTGAAGTGAAGGTCCAGGTTTTCCTTTCTTTTGCTTGTCAAACTAAGAACACCAGCAGGCACATACAGCACAAGGTTTATTTGTATGCGACACCTTCAACCTCAGTGGCTACAGTGATTACATGTTGTTTGATGTTTGTTTATTTTATCTTACTTCCATCTGTATCTACAGCTCAGATTTCTGCCCTCCTAAGGTGCGAGAAAGGCAAAAATAAAGCTGCCGTTTCTTTTGTTTGCATCCTGTTTTCATGCGTGCTTTCTGCATAATTTCACCCCATTATGTCTTTTCTGATGTTCCCGTTTTCCTTTTGAGCAGCAGGGCCGGGAACCAAACTCGGGACTTTTAAGTGTACCGACGGAATTATGTCAGTGCTACAGAGTAGTGATTCATAATAACTCGACTGGTGCCAAATTACCTGAGAGCACATCTTTACAGTACCATTATAGAGAGAAAGACGGTGGGAGACATCTCCTGAAAACTCAACCACTGACTGCGTCCAACATTCCTGACCCACATGCTGTTTAGATTAGATCTAATTATTAGATTAGATGAAATAAGTATTTCTTCCATTTTTTTTATTTTTATTTTTTTTTTAGAATGTTGGTATGAAACCAATATTATGTGAACGGCATTCTGTCTCTGAGGAAATATTACAGCAGGCTTTCTTTGATTCCAGAATCGATTTTATATTACAAGCACTCAGCCCGCTAGCTCGATGCTAACTCACAATGGGAATTCCCATTAACGTTGAGGTTAGCATCGCTGCCGCAGTAAAAATATATTTACAAATGATACGTCTTGATTCACATGCTTAACACAAACAATGTGTGTGCTCATATTCAAAGCCATATACAGTATTCAATATGATTTGGAAACAAAATTAGAACTGCCGACTTCACATAATTGATTCAATCTGCTGCTGTAGCTTCAACACTGAGTCGCTACGGCAAGCTCAAGGGGTCAAAATGCAAACTCAGTTTTCCAATCGGTTAAAAATACAGTCATCACTAGTGGAGACATGGCGTGCCAGGAGAGGACAGCATCTTCAAGTTTTCTCTTATAGTCATTCTTATAGCACTGGGTTGATGAGCAGGAACAGCCGAGTGTAGCAGTTTGCTTCATAAAGTATTCCATTTAACAGATTTATGTACGGTACATCAAGATGCCACTGAAATAAAACTTACTGAGTGACTGACATGTGATGTGCATTGTTAATGGAAATATGACTCTTGATATATCAAGTCTAGAAGTGAATGATTCATTCATTCAATTTTTTTGCCCTTTTTCTCTTATTTGACAGTAGAAGTGCAGATATGCAGCTATATATTCCTTACTCTGAACATGGTTGTTGACCATTTCTTGCTCACTTCAAGCATTTAATCACTACAGGAGATACAAAAACCAGCAGGCTTTTGCTGTCTGGTCTGACCACAAAATAAAAAGCACAGCTGAAGCACATTTCGTTAATGATATCTCAGTTCCATCAAATGCCCCAGTAAGCCTCAGCAATGAGTCAGCATGCACACTACAACCTCGTCTCCTTATTATACAGCCCAGGGCGTCACTTTGTGTTGGAAAGCGGTGGGAATATGAGGGCTCAGACGAAAAGACATTTTCAAAATGGTTCTCAACGTATGGAACTTTTAAGTATTGTATGAAGTACAAGGTTAGGGTTGATAATAATGACACTTATAATGTGCGTAAAAAAGAGCAGGCTACTACAGAGTCGATATGAAATGGAACATGTGTTCTTTATGACTTTGTTCTGCATTTTCATTTTGTTATTCTTAATGCATCTCTCTTTTTTAAAGCTTTTATTTTATTTTTATTTAAAATGGTTTTTTTTTTTTTACATATTTGAGATGAATTATATCGATCAATCAATTTTTCTAAACACAGGTTTAAATATGGGGCGGCTGTAGCTCAGCGGGTAGAGCAGGTCGGCTAGTGATCGGAGGGTCGCTGGTTCAAATTCCAGCTCCAGGCTGAGCTGAGCTGCATGTCGAAGTGTCCTTGAGCAAGATTCTGAACCCCAAATTGCTCCTGATGTGCGGTTGCATCTTGCATGGCAGCCTCCACCATCAGTGAGGGCCCTGTGAGGAGCTGGCGACTTGTCCAGGGAGTACCCTGCCCTCGCCCAGAGACAGCTGGGATTGGCTCCAGCAAAACCCCCTGCGACCCAATAAAAGGGATAAAGCGGTTACAGACAACGCATGGATGGAGGTTTAAATATACGGGACTATGGATTACACTGAGACAGGGATTAGACTATTTCTATTTAATCCTTATTCATTTTAAACAACATTTTTGTTTTTCTTTTTGAATTTTACGCAATTCATTCATCAGCTTTTATACCATTCCAACACCACCGATGTTAACCTCCTCCAAAGGGAGAAAGGGAGGAGACATAAGAAACTACAGCAAGCAGCACTGAGCAGTCAGTCACTGTTTTATTAAGTACCATAAAAAAATAAGGCACAATGATCAATACTTTAGTAATACTTGCCCATCTAATGTATTATAATCTGATTTTACAGTGTGAACTCATCATATTATTACTATCATCATCATCATCATCATCTAGTGAAAACAAAAAAAAACCTTTGATCATTTTGCATCAGAATCAGCAGCAACCAGTCACAACTGCAGGTGCTGATGGACAGCAAACCGTTTCCTGGTGCGAGCTACTTTTCAGAACAAATTATGCTTTTTAAACAGTGATGGGACAGAACTGGTCATTTGTGAAATGTTTCGGGCATTTCGCAAACCCATTCAATTGCCGGTAAAATATCAGATCTCGCGATACAACATCCCGTCACAGCGACTGCAGCATGATTTCACGTTGTTGTGGTTTAATCACACCAGAGCTTTTCCTGCAATGACAAACCAAAATGTCTGCAGTATGGTGGTCTGTTCGCCGGTGGTGCTTTTGCCCTTGCACACCTCTGGTCCACCTACACAGGTGATTTCACTTTGGCTCATTAGGCCTGTGTTAAAGTCTGTGTGGGTGTTCACAGTCAAGTTTCCATCCACAAGTTTTAACTGGATTTCTGTCGGGTGATTATGAGGAGATGGTACATCGAGATAAAACAGCAGCCGGCACCGATTCTCCAGTCTGGTGTCATAAAAACTGTTGCAGAAATATGATGATGTAGTTAAAAGAGCTCCAATCAAACCTAAAATGATGGATGATAGGATGAAAATGTGACACCTCTCATAAATTTGAGGGAAACGTTCTCGCTACACTCAGTTCTGATGTTTGGCTTGACGCAGTTTTTTTGCCATTTAACGGATGTTTCTTAATTTTTATTTCACAATCTGAAAATACTTCGAAATTCTTTTTTTACTGTGTGAAACCAAATGTTATTGTTTTTTCCAGGAGAATCAAAACTTTCAACAGAGTGAATTGTTTTGGTTTTTTCCCCCAGAAGAATTTAAATTGTTCATGTGGCGAACAAGGTGAAAGAAATGTTTTTCCAGGAGAGAATTTTCTGTATTCTCTCTCCAACCAAAACTTTCTCTTCCACACAAAAGAATTGTGTCTTTTTTGCCCTACCATTTTGAAAGATATCAACACAGGTTTGCTACGATAATCTTTCCAAGTTTCCCTAATTTCTGTGAGGAAAAATTTCGAGAGAAACATTTTTATTTCCTGTTTCTCTCTGTCCTCTCTCGCCAAAACTTTTTTCACTCTCACACATGGAGGAAAAACTATTTCTTCTGTATGTTATCACAGATGGAAAAATAAATAAATAAATAAATAAATAAATATATAAATGAGGAACTTAGAATGATGAAAACTTTTTCCCACCAGTTCTCCAGCTTTAAAACTCTGGAGAGAAAAACTTTAGCTCAGACTTAGAAATGGAGAATTAGGCTTAGATGGATCGATCGCCAGAAAAAAAACAAGCAAACAAAAAAAAAACCTCTTCACTTGTCCTTCAGGGCTTCTGTAGACATCTATTTGACCTTTTGTGATTTGTATTAGCTTTATCAGTTGGAATTTGGTGACATCTTGTACGACCCAGCAGAGATTTGACCTTGAAGCTGAGCAGCAGCTGAAATAACAATAACACATGCATGGGCGTGCATGGCCTTTAAAGGTTACTCTTACACTGCACTGAGGGAAGGAATTTCTTGGTAAATGTGCCTTCACTTTTTGTGAAGTGTGTCTCTTAATTGGCTCTTCAGAGTATTCCTATATGTCATCGTAGGAACAGATAAATAGAGGCTTGGGTCTGTATCTAATCCCTTCAGATCCGTTTCAGGCTCCTGTTGTGGCCGCTCGTTCTCCGCTGCTGCAGCTGTTGCATCGCGCTCTGCTGCACCGCGGGCTTCTCTTTTCCTCTTTTTGACCTTTTTCTCACCACAGAATCGTTTTCCAGGCTCGAGCTGGCATTTTCCCTGCTTTCTTTTCTTTCCAACAGCAGGTACATTTGCTTTTTAAAAAAGGGATCAAACCTGTGATCTTTTGGTAACCGAACGATCTCTCGCCTGCAACCCACACATTTTGCTCCAGCGAAGTACACCCCTGCTCGGCCAAAATGCATCTAATATAATCCTGACAGTGCAACACAGCAGGGCTGTTTGTGGTTACAATAAAGCATTACGGGAACATAAAACACTGAATTGAAAAAATGGTTATTTGAAAAGCTAATTTGCCTTTAATCACCGGTTGAGGCTCATTCTGGTTTAGCAATTTAACACAGAGGATACAGAGGGACACCTGTTTTTTCATCGCTCCTCTGCTGGTGTTATTAAAATGGGTGGATGTGACAACATCCCACACCATCTTAATTACCTTCACTGAAATGGCTTAACCCATAATCACAATTGCAGGCTTGCAGGGTGGCCGATTGCGCAGCTGATTACCCAGAAACTCTGCTGTTAATGGGGCTCGAAGACAAGAGGATTCATTTTATAAAATAGGTAAAACATATTCTCATTCTTTACATTGATCGCTCCCCTTTAAACTTTTCTTAAATATTAAATAGAACTTCAAGAACGCCTACTGCTGTAAAGGGGAGAATAGCGTAACTCAAGCTGCTCGCTCACTGTTACTATTGACCATGATTGTCGGCAAAGATCCTGAAGGATGGATGTTTGACTGCAGGATACAGTAGATGTCAGGGGGGAATTGTTGACTTGAGGGCTCAAGTTGAATAGCTCAGTTCTCGGCTGATGAGGGCTCAGACAAAAAGAGAAAGTGTGTGGTGTGTTTTCACGAAGCATTAATGGCCACAGGACTGAGAACTCAGCGTGAACTTGTTCAATTGGAGTCTTTTTATCACCGTTCAGCTTGAGAGAAGGTGCCGCAGAGAAAAACGCTGTTTTCTAACCCATTTGCACATCACATGTTTCTCTTCCGTTCGATATGTTCATGTTGAGCTTTGAAATATTTCTTTTGGTGATGCATTCAAACAGTCGCAGGAAACTGTAACATCTGGGACAGGAGTTAACTTACTGATGTCTTTCTGGCTTGATTGATCAAAGAGCAACGCAGACTGTTAGAAGAAACAGTGTTTTTTCCACAGCCAACCCTCATATCTTTGATTTTAGGGACTCCCTGAAAGCACTGAAAATACCATATTACTAACTGTTATGGCTGTGTTTCTATGGAACAACATTTTAAAAAAGACAAACTATATGTTTACAACTGCACTTTTTTTTTTTTTCTAATATTTTTTTGGCCTTTTATGGCTTTATTGACAGTGCAGCTGAAGATATGACAGGAAACAGGGAGAGAGAGAGAGGGGGAGTGACACGCAGCAAAGGGACCCGGGCCGGGAGTCGAACCCGTGGCCTGCTGCAGAGCCTCAGCACATGGGACGCATGCTCTACCAACTGAGCTAAACGGTGCCCCGTTTACAACTGCACATTGAAGTTAATTAATAACTTTATTTGGTTGGTTACCTAGTTTAACCTCTTTCTGCAAAACTAATACAAGCAAGGATCTCAAAATCATAAGCAACTCATCAGCTACAATTATGCAAAATGAGCAAGCTTCCAAGTGCTGGGCGATATATCCTTAAAGTAATGGCGCAGTTTTCTTAAGGCTATATTTCAATACATGATATATATCACGATATTTAGAAATCTCTCCAAAAGCTCTTTATAAATGTAAGGACAGGGCGACAAAATCAAATACCACAGTACTTTTTGACAGAATGCTTCAGTATCGATATTGCAACAATATCGTGGGAATGACTATTACAAGCTAAAGGTGCACTCTGGAGTTTGGGGAAAGAAGTTTTAATCACAAGAGAAATATTGTTATTGACTCATCTTATACCCAAACAAACTACATAAACAAGCGGTCTTTGTTTTCACGACTGAATAAACTGAATAAACAAACTGACCTCTAAGGACAACATAGTTTCATACTGTTTAACTCTGTTTATATGTGGCGGACCCTGCCACCTTTGTAGCTTCAAACTGTGTTCTGGGGACCTTGAGAACAGCTCGTTTATTCAGTTATGGAAAGTAGAAATATTTCTGAGTTTGTGTTCATTAATATTGTAAATATTAGAATTCTGAGTTTGAGTTTCTTCTCAAAAACTACATTGTGCCCCTTTAAAAGTGCAGTATTTAAGAACATTAGTTCAAGAACTGCAAAAGGAACTGAAGAATAAGTTGTTTTGTGTACTGTGTTGCAGAATCAACTTCTCTACTGAAGTTGGCATGCTAGCCAGCTAGCTGCTTCCTGCCTGCACTCCCCGCCAGACCTCCTCCACCCAGGGCCTTAAAAACTTGTCCTCCTGGTCGTCCATTGCTGACTGACAGACTGACTCGACCACTAACAGCACAGATGACTGAGCTACCTAGCTAACAGCAGCCACTGTTAACAGCAGTTAGCTGTTAGCTGTAAACCTTTTGATATGCTGCTGTGAATTAGATGGCCAATTCTCAAATATTGCACCTTTTAAACTAGGAAAAGACAACAATCAAATCAAAATATAACAAAAATTCTAAGACATCATCTGGACTCACATCATGATCACAATATAATTTTGATATATTACCCTGCTGTTCAAGTGCTGCTGTTGTTTTGTAATTATTAAAAGTACCCTCTCTCTGTTGTTATTCAATAAAAGAACAGTTAAGGTTTTTTAATCATCTCTACAAGCTGATTTTCATAATGTTGTGAAATTAGAGACACAGCTACCATTAAATGTGGTGTATTGTTGTAAAATGTGTGTTTTTTCGTCAGAGTCAGAGCTGGAATTGGATTCAAAAAGCATTTGGGTGCATGAACTGCGCACAAGAATGAATAATTTGAGGTGCAAATGGCTTATTTGTAGCACAAAACACCACAGAGGAGTTTACTGAAAGCACTCTGAATATTGATGAATTGCATGTTGTTGTACATGTTGAAGCAGCTACGAAGCTTTAACAGAGTGAAAAAAAAAGTCTCGCCCATGTTTCTCTGAAGGTCAGATGATGTCAACACAAAGAACTGGCAGGAAATCTTTCTTCGCTTTCACAGTTCCATTTCAGACGACCTGTTGCACTTGTTTGTGTTTTTCATGTCCTTGAGCGCAAATAAAATGAATACACTCGTACGCTGGAGTTTGACCGGACAGCGTTTCATTCTATTTGCACAAATTCTCAAAAAGACCACTGAAAGAAATCCACCAAGAACTCTAGGCTCTTATCCACCACCCTGAACAAAGCTTCAAGTGTTTCTGGTGGTGCGGCTCATTTCTGCCTCCTGTTGCAGCTTGTTTGAACAAGACCAGGTGCCCAGTTTTAAAAATAACTGCATGTATGGTAAGTAAAATAGACTCACAAAAACAAAGCATGACTATAATATAAAAACATCACCAGGGTCATAAAATACCAACTTACCGAACATCCCAGTTCATGTCATGGAAAAAAAAAAAAAAAAACCTCTCCTAATTTCATGGGACCTTGCAAAAGCCTGTATACTTCTCTTCAGCTATTACTGTTGAAGTTTGGCCTTCAGAGCTACATTTTGGAGATTCACTGTATGATTTTTCTACACTTAACTTCTCCTTTGCACTCACTCACAGATACCAGCCAAATACACCTGAGGGTTGTCATCAACATCCATGCACTATTCTGAGAAATTAACAAGGATGTTGAAAAATCTCCAATTTCTCAATATTAAAAGTGACATATAATGCTCATATCAAGGCTCATAATTTGATTTGGGTTAGGACTAGAACAGGTTAACATACTTTAATGCTCAAAAAACACTCCTCACAATTGCAGCACTGTATTGTCCCTCAGTAGGTAGTACAGTAGTTAGTAATCCTGCCGACAAACCGACCAACCAACAAACAAACAGAAACAGATGAAAGCATAACCTTCTTGACGGAGGGAGAATATACTAGTCTGTTCATACATCATTTTTTCCAAGAAAATCCATGACATGAACTGGGAAAATAATATATTCTGGGTGATTTGGGATGGCCCTGTTATTTAGGACTTCAACTAAAGATTATTTCCATCTGTTAATCTGTCTGAATGTTTTCAATTCGTGTATCAATATTTCAGTTCAAGTTAGAAAATAGAAAGAGAGTCACCCATCCGACGTGACTGTTAGAGATCATTATTTTTCAGAGCTCACAGTGAAGCCTTCAAGTTGCGCATATCGTCTCACCAATAGTGTGAATTCTAAAGGTACTTGGTTGACAATGATGTAAAACTGAATAAAAGCAGTACATTCTCACATTTGAGAATCTTGAAGCAACAAATGATTGGATTATATTACATACCAGTGCCGCTGGCAAACTATGCTGTCCTCCCATGACTTTGTATACTATATCACCAAAAGTATTCGCTCACCTGCCTTGACTCGCATATGAACTTAAGTGACATCACATTCTTAATCCATAGGGTTTAATACGACGTCGGTCCACAATTGCAGCTATAACAGCTTCAACTCTTATCGGAATTTTTGACCATTCTTTCAGAAGCGCATCTGTGAGGTCACACACTGATGTTGGACAGGAAGGCCTGGCTCTCAGTCTCCGCTCTAATTCATCCCAAAGGTGTTCTATCAGGTTGAGGTCAGGACTCTGTGCAGGCCAGTCAAGTTCATCCACACCAAACTCTCTCATCCATGTCTTTATGGACCTTGCTCTGTGCGCTGGTGCACAGTCATGTTGGAACAGGAAGGGGCCATCCTCGAACTGTTCCCACAAAGTTGGGAGCATGGAATTGTCCAACATCTCTTGGTATGCTGAAGCATTCAGAGTTCCTTTCACTGGAGCTAAGGGGCCAAGCCCAGCTCCTGAAAAACAACCCCACACCATAATCCCCCCTCCACCAAACTTTACACTGCACAATGCAGTCAGACAAGGACCGTTCTCCTGGCAACCGCCAAACTCAGACTTGTTCATCAGATTGCCAGATGGAGAAGTGTGATTCGTTACTCCAGAGAAGGCGTCTCCACTGCTCTAGAGTCCAGTGGTGGCGTGCTTTACACCACTTACACCACTATCTCAGAGTTGCTGTCATTCCCAATTGATTCCACTTTGTTATAATACCACTGACAGTTGACTGACTGTGGAATATGTAGGAGCGAGGAAATTTCACGACTGGACTTGTTGCACAGTTGGCATCCTATCACAGTACCACACTGGAATTCACTGAGCTCCTGAGAGCGACTCGTTCTTTCACAAATGTTTGTAGAAACAGTCTGCATGCCTAGGTGCTTGCCTTTATACACCTGTGGCCATGGAAGTGATTGGAACACCTGATTTAAATTATTTGGATGGGTGAGTGAATACTTTTGGCATTATAGTATATTTAGTATGTTGTGATTGTGACAACCCGCCATCATCCCCTCACCTGTCCTTTCCCGTCTCCTTCTTGAAAAGCTCGTCGAACTGCAGCATCTTCTGCCAGGAGATGATGTGGACTTTGAGTTTGGGCAGCACCTGGTTCATCAGCCTCAGGTTGTTGTACACCAGGCCCTTCCCGTCACGTCTCATGTAGCTGCTGGGGCCCCAGAAGATGAACACGGTGTCCTGGCTGGCGTTGAGCAGCTCGTGGCGACTCCGCAGGACCCGCTGCATGCTGGAGTGAGCGATGACGCGCAGGGAGGTGCGGCGGCCAACGTCGCGGGCGTAACCCCTGGCGGTGGGGGCATCGTTCATGCGGATGACGCACTCAGCCCGGTCGATCTCTTCACCCCGGGCGCCTCCAATGAGGTGACCCGAGCTGGTCACCAGGGCACAGGTCTGGCAGTGCATCCTGAGAGGCTGATTGAATGAAGCAAAACAGAGAAAAAAAAAAATGAAGTAAACAGGGAAAAATAAACACTCTTGTACAAATACACACTGTGCATCAAAACATTTGGCCTCCTCGCTCCCTATGGAAGCACCTGCAGCACTGCGAGCAGAATTTTTATGGCATGTTGGTTTTGCAGCATATTTGTTATAAACTCTACAAAGTCTGCTTTTTAGAAGTCAGAAATGCTCTGAAAGTTCTGTTTAGCCCAGGTTTATACAGAAATATGCAAAGCAGACAGAAATGCACACCTAGGGGAACTTTGGTATAAAGCTTTGCTGTGTGTTTGAGGCAGAAAATGCTCCGTTGACAAATGGGTAGCGACAGAGCCTCCCGGGGATATGTAGCCTGTCATATTGCTTCGCGATTGGTGGAAACCCCGGGTCTTACAAAGGATTTACCTTAAATCTGTCTCCCACTCGCACACAACAAAGGAACGGGTGTTTACCTCCAAAACAACAGCTGAGATGCAAAACATTCATATTGAATTCTAATCAAGTATGATTCTATAAAGTATTCAGCACGTTATATGTTTATTCTAGGGAAGATGATACTGATAACTACATAGTACACATGATGGAAGTACGACTTAAATAACCAAACATATCGGCTGAGTGCTTCATCTTTACTTCATAAGAGCAACCAAACATGTTGTTGTTAGTTATTGCAAACAAATCATCAAAAAACAGGAAGAAAACAAATGTTACTCCTTTGCCTATGACGTTTATTTTTGTTGCATCTCTCCTAAAGGTTTCATTGTTGTCTTTATTTTTCCAGTTCCTGATCTCCTGTTCTTTGTTTGTCTCTTTGCGCTTGATTCCTCAAAGTTGTCACCTCATCTTCGTCATCTTCTTTATCTTGAATTTTTCAAATCTTCGGGAATAAATTCTGGATGAAACACTAACAAATCTTTGCCATATGTCGTGTGACAAAACCCAGAACAGATGTTGAGACAAGTCAATCAAAGTTGAGCTGAAATGATTAATTGTCAAATTTCAAGCAAAAATGTACAAATTAAAATAAATAAAAATGTTGCCTTTCAGCTTCTCACTTTTGAATTTTAACCTATTCTTCTACAGTAATTTAATCAATTAAATATCTTTGGGTTTTGGACTGCTGTGACGATCTGTCTCTCACATTTTATAGACCCAATTGATTAAAGGCACTGTATGTAACTTCTGCTGCTTGGCTCCCTAATATAAAACAAACAACGTAATTTGATGACATCGGGAAGTGGTGTGGGATCATGGGAGTTGTTGTCATCATTGTTTAACAACCACCATCACAAATGAAAATACATCTGATGTTTAAAAATTGTATTGTCGTTGCGTTTAGTCTCGTTTGCCGACTTCCTTCCTTGCTCTCTCTGACAAATCACCTGATATTTCCCTGGAAGTTTTGGCCACAAGTGACCAAATGAAACACAAGGTTAACTACGGAGGACTGAAACTGCCCAAATGTGTCAAGAAATGTAACAAGAAAATACACAAGTTTGTGGAAATAAATAGGGGGACATGCAAAGGGAAGATGGCAGAGAAATAATAAATACATTTCTTAATAAATGATTGGATAGTTAAAACGGAAAGTTAAATTGTTGTTTGTCACATTTTTGGGTGCATTTAACTTAACTTGCATTGTAACTATTTATTGACTTTTTTGTTGTTGTTATTTCTGGAAGTTTTAGTCGTCCATAGAAGCCTTGAGTAAAATGAAGGACATCTCTGGATTTGAACACTGTTATACATTTTGTTTAGTCATCTCTTCCCAAATGATTCAAACTATGTTCAAAAGGTTCTATGGAGGACTGAAACTGCCAAAATGCACAAAGAAATGTAAAGAGATCATACAGAAATAAAGACGTTTGTGGAAATATTGTAAAAAGGGGCAAATGAGGGAAGGGGAAATAGTACTGAAATAAATACAGAAATAAATAAATAAATGTAAACATGAATAAATGAATAAATAAAATGGGGAAGTAAATGGGAAAGTAAATAAATACCTAATAACAGGTAACAATTAAGGCCTACATTTATTTTTCATATAGTTTTTTGTTGCATTTTATCGCATAATAAGTTATTTAATCAGACACCTTTTTAGACATCTTAATGCAGAAATGTGACATTATATTTAAAAAAAACAAACAATTGACAGGTTCATCAAATATAAAAATAATAGTTGCAGCCTCAGACCTGTTCTGCGGAATACAACAAGCATTTCATTCATTTTTCTTACTTACTTTACTTACATTACATATAGGCTGTAACTGTAAAATATATATATGAGAATTTTGACATCATTTTAACCCTGCTGTTTTTTCCTGAACATCACTCAGGCGTCCTCTGAGGATCTCAGAGATGCAGCCACTGTTTGAGGCCGTAGTGTACACGTGAACATGTATAGTTCATTAAGTGTGCGGCCTCCTACTCTCAACAATACACTCATTTGAGGGTGTGCATGCACATGAATCATTAACTTTGGACCTCTTTGTGTATGTTAGGCTGCTCTATATTATTCTGGTGCGTGTCTGCCACACGTCTTTTTATGCATGCATGTGGGTGTGTCTTGGATTTTTTCCTCGCTGCCACAGAGACCCCTGCACTGAAAATCAATGATATGCAAAACCAGGCCTGCAGAGCCCTCTAATGTGCCCTGAAATATCTCCCCAGCAGAAATATGTTGGTTATTTACATTCCTATAGCCGTGACAAATTTGCATTTTCGTGGCATTAACTAGAACAAATGATTATAGCGGGACGTGTGTGTGTGTGTGTGTGTGTGTGTGTGTGTGTGTGTGTGTGTGTGTGTGTGTGTGTGTGTATTTGTGGGGGGAGATGTGTCATCATCATCCTCATCTGCTGACTTTGACTTAGCGGCAGATTACCGACAGAGGAGACTCATCTGGTTAATGAGACCTCGAGGAGCAGTGGGAGACAGACGGGGAGGGAAGAGGAGAAAGAGGAGGAGCCGAAGAGATGAAAGTGTGAGAAAGTGGTTACAACAAGGGAGGAAGAAAAATGGTGAAAGAGAAAGAGATATATGGAGGCAGGGAGAGCCACCCCAGTGCCAAAGTGTTTGATGAAATGTTGAGCTAATGAGGTCCTGGCGGTCTAAGCCATCAACAGCAACAGCAACAGCATCCCACCCCTCCCTTCTCCCCCTGCCCAACCCTCTCCCACCTGGCAGCGCCTTGACAGCCAATCTGACTGTCGAGCCGCGGCACCAGTGGAGCAGGTCAGAAATCCCATTTTCACCCAGAGGCTTTTAAGTGGCTCCACAGACCCCATTCTCTCTCTTCCTCTGTCTCACGGAGAATTTAAGTGGGGCCTTGCTGGCCAGAATTGGCCTCTTCAGGGAGCATGGTCAGGCTATTACCAAGAAATAGGCTGGATGGTCTGTACAAGGCTCTCCATTTGAGCCCGAATTACGCGACCCGTCTGACGTGGTGTTTTGGGTTTGAGGCGATGGAATCGGGGTAGTTTTAGTCTCCTGACTCCTAAAAAACAAAACAATTCATTTCAAAAATTGGATTTATCCCCCCACAAAACTCCAGTGGAAATCATGCTCAGCTCAACGATTCATAGAAATAAATGCTTCATAAATCAAAACACATCTATTTTTAATGTATTTGAAATCGCTGGCTTTGTTCTTTCTAACACAACAAAACACCTTTGATCATAATTAAAGGATTGACTGTGTCGTAACAGCAGGTGTTACGGTTCTGGAAAAATGTACTCCGTCAGTGTCTGTTTCCATCAGCTGATCAAAGCTGCAGTCACTGATGTAACCCACGTAAATATACAGATAAATAACTCATCGTGATTAACACAAGGGCTTTTTTTTTGTCTTACTGGAGTCATAAAAAGAGACAAGAAAGGATGAAAGCAACACATTTTAGGAAATGTTTTTCAGGTTTTCACCAAAAACCCCCCCCACTAATCTCTCACTCTCCGGTGGAGCTGCATTGCTTAAAAACACTGACTTTTTAGAGAAGCCATCCTAAGACAATTTTTGAGAATACAAAACTATTCCTGGAATCTGTTCCATTGTTAAATTTACAACGAAGCAAGTCCCTGATTCTGTGAAGTCTGGTCACAAATGAATTAGAGCCATGTGCCGACTTTGGCAGGAGTCACATCCATTGTGCCAATTAAATAAGAAACCACACTGAACAGTGTGTGTGTGTGTGTGTGTGTGTGTGTGTGTGTGTGTGTGTGTGTGTGTGTGTGTGTGTGTGCGCGCGCGTGCACGTGTGTATAATTCTGAGGTATTTGTCTGACACTTGAGTATTCAAATGTCATGCTACTTTGAACTTCTACAAACACATCAATCTGCAGCTACTTTTAAAATTAAAAGTTTGTGTGCTTCCCTTCTTTCCCTCCAGGCTTACTAGTGTTTACTTGATGTCAAGCTTTTAATATGAAGATGCTGTTGATGATTATCACCACCACCTTGTTGCTACCTTTACATTCAGACCCAAGCTTTACAAAATGTCTTTACATATGGATATACAGAAATAATTGAATACGTTCTACATTTGTGTAGCATTAAAAAGAACTACAAAGTCTTGTTTTATTATGCAACCCTGTGTTATGTAAGAATAAGTTAAACTCCCTCCACCTCAACCAGCTACAACAGTAACATTCTGCTTACATACTAATGCATCAGCACACTATAACAGTGTCATATATAATCATATATCAATCAGGACAAAACTGTTTAACATATGCAGCTGTTGTAACATTAATACACAACTTACTTCTCATGTGAGACATGAACAGGTGCACACTTTGGAAACAAATTTCCCATTGACAATAAAAACTGATCAGTCTTTAATTTGACTGCCAGAAGAGTGACGTCTATATATGACTATATGACAGTTGTAAGGATGACATCTAACTATTATTGTTAATCAATCTGCCAGTTATTTTCTTGGTGAGGTATGTGATAATACGATAAAAACAGAAGAGGAGAAAACAGACTAGAGACATAAAAACATAATACAACACAAAAAGTGTAAAAACTGCCTAAAATGATATAAAACACATTGTCATCAAAAAGACATGTAGACCTGATCGATCGATCCCAAAGTTGTTCCCTCAGAAATTAATAAAAATGTAGAAACATGCACCATCTCATTACTTTAAAGAAAGTGGAAAAAAATACAAATCCTGGATCCGTCGCTTAATCAGGATCAGAACCAAAGTAAGTGGGGTCTATTCTTAAAAAGTGGGTTTTTAACGGAGATGGCAGACTTTGCAGCCTTGATCTCCTCAGACACACAGCTCTAGGAGCTCTGACTGCAAAGGCTCGACCATTTTATGTATTAATGTGGACATTTAAACAACCAGTTGGATTAATCTTTTGGTCTCTAAATATCTAAAAATAATGAAAATGCCCATCACAGTTTCTCAGAAAAAAAGAAATTCAATTCAATATCGAGAAAAGCAGCAAATCCTCACATCTGAGCGGCTGGACCGCAGTAAGCTGACTATTTACTTACTTATTATCGCACGCGAAAAAAAATCATTTTCTATTTCAAAGTGTGATTTCCAGCCTAAGAGGGATGAAGGGTAACCTTGTCCCACTTGTGGAGCACACCTGGAGCCTGCCCTGCTTTCATTAAGCCCATCCATCCATCCGCGGTGGCCTAGTAAAACTACAAAAACACCGGCCTGCTGACAGGCAACAGCCAGTCACATCACTGCCGCGCCCACAGGAGCCAGTACCGAGACAGTGTGGGCCGCCCTCCCCTGTTTCCTCATTCTGTCGGCATCCGAACCCTTCCTCTGTTTCCAGCGAGCCCGTCCTTCACAGGGCTCTATGAACCGTCACTGTCTGCCCAAAACGCTCACCCTGCCTGACATCCTAACCCCTGGAAAACATTCCTGTCAGCACTGCAGGGATTAACCTTGAGAGACCAACTGGGGGAAGCGGTGGGTGAATGTTCGGCCGAGACAGTTCTAGAGAGTGCCAGGGTGTTGATTCGAGCAAATAACTCTCGACACTTAGGAATATGTTTCCGGTGTTATTAAGGCCGATTTGGGCATCATGTGTGAGTCAGAAGACTGCAGTTATCGAGTGGCATTTAAAGACGGAGTGCAAGAGGGTGTGATTAAGGAACAGAGAGGAGCGAAAGCCTCATTGAATCACACATTATCACTCTGCGATTGTAGCCGGAAAAGATGGTGCAGTTCGTCTGGCCTGATTGGCTTTGCAGTAGGCGCTCAGAGCCCTTCGCCGCCCATGGGTAACACAGGAAATAATTGGTGGTTAAAACTCACATGGGTCTTAAGGGGGCATGAAATCAGCTTTAATTTCTCACCCGACTCCCCCCCCCCCCTCCTCCTCCCCGGTCCCTTGAGGAAAAGGCATACTTACACTGCAGCGAACCATTACGCTTGACGTATGCCATGCCCCCTCGGAGCGGAGAAATAGCATTCGAGTGTTGTTATTGATTTTATGAGGCTGAATGCAGGAGGGGAAGGGGGATCGAGCGAGGGCTTTGCGAGGATGCCGGATCTTCAAGGATGCGAA
This sequence comes from Sparus aurata, assembly GCF_900880675.1. NCBI lineage: Eukaryota > Metazoa > Chordata > Actinopteri > Spariformes > Sparidae > Sparus > Sparus aurata. Next base: position 14,959,605 of record NC_044207.1, on the reverse strand, counting down.
GGATATGGAAGGTAAATGTGAGTGCTGAGAAGCGGCAATCATCCGACCCAGCAGGATGCAGTCTGGCTGCCTGGCATCGCCCGGAAATACCACAACAAAAAATGGGAGCATTTTCAACCTCCTCCGGGCTGACCTTTAGGCTCGTCAAAGGCGCCTTTGTTTTCTGTAGCGTCCTCAGAGAAAGGACTTCTATACATAGGCAGAAATGGATGTTGGCTCGAAGCAAATTTGCCCTCTGAGAAAATAAAAGAAAGGGGGAATTCTGACCTTAATATACACATAAAACATCTTTGATTGCATGTCAACGCGATCATCGGTTGCTCACGGGGTCTGAATGCGGCACTTGTCCTCCTTATGCCTGATGGTCACACGGTCCAGCATCGTATGTGTGAGGGAAAACAAAGCAGCGAAACACGTGTTGATCAGACTATAACCAAAGGCACTCCCTGCAGCAGCACAGCAACATGTTTGCTACACGCGACCAAAGACTAGAAACAAGATTAACACTGGATTTGTGCTCAGGGAGGGGAAGTCAAAGCGCACAATATGATTTGATTCTGAGGGCGATGGTGAGATTATAAAATGAGAACTGATTACTTTCTTTACATATTTTGCAAACTCGGTAGATTGTTATTACGTCCGGCAATATTGTGGGTCAGCAACGACACAGTGTGTGACTGTTTTGTGAGACCTGAGGACGGGCAACCCTCGAAGATGCATCACACCCTCTCTGTGGTGAATATGAGTTGCTGAAATCAGGACGTTACCACCTTTGCCAACTTCTTGTGCCCCGAGATCCTTCACACCTTCCCGTATAACTCTGTGAAACAGCCTGTGATACGAGGTGTGTCACTTGCATTGTGGTGTATTTACATTCCTTATTGTCGGCGACTTTGTTGTCAAACGTCTTTGACTGTAATCGTTGTTAAAGCAAGAAAAACAAACTACTACTTCTCACTGTGATGATTTGCTCACACTGATCCACAATTAACATAAAGAACAGATTCATTTACTTCCATTATTTCATGTTTTCCACGGTCAAATTTTTCAGCACCTTAAAATCAAATCAAATCAATTTTCTTCATATAACCCAAAATCACAATCACATTGCCTCAATGGGCTTTACAATCTGTACAGTGAACAACATCCTCTGTCCTTAGACGTAACACAACATTCCAGCAATGTATACCTGCATTTTAACAGAAATGAATGGCAGCGTGAGGCCGGGCCCGTCTGTCACTTGCTTTGATTCACGTTTTTATTCCTTTATCCAAAACTTGAGCTACTCACAGACCCTGAGCTACCACTCGCGATTTTTTGTGAAAGCGAAATATGGCTACAATTTCAAGCACTTTCAAGTACCTCATCCGAAATCCGAGCACTTTTCAGACCGTGAAAAGACCACATCAAAACTGCCATAGAGAGCCAGGATGGTGACGGTGTAACACGTCTGTCTTGTTCCTGTTGTGGAGAATCAGCGCCAAACTATGGATTCACTGTTCCTCAGATTTTAAATGAAGACTTTTAATGCATTTTCTAAGTGGTGCAAACCTGTGTGTATGATTGGATAAGAAACAGGCTAACACCAAGGCACACAAAGCCCATCTTAGAAGAAACACGTGTTTCATGTTGGTTCAGCCCGGTCTCAGAAAATTGTCACGAGCAGTAACAATGTCAAGATTTGAGTTTTAAAAATGATAGCTGACTTTACAGACAGATCTGTGATGCATCTGAGAATCAGTTTTCCCACCTTTTATTAATTCATGCTTGATGTGAGTGTTTAACAGGAGTCCCACTGTAGACACCAACAGTACAGTGTAGGTTCTCATTCACACATCGCTACAGTGAGTTTTTACCGTATGTAATCCGGCTCTATCCTGCTTTAATCACACTCCCACAGTAACTGTATTGACATTTTAATTTACACGGGGATATGAGGGAGGGTGGAAAGGTCTGCCTTCTTTCATTACTGAATACGAGAATAATTCATGTGGTCACTGTATTTATGATGACCCATTCAGAGTTGGGGTTGTGGAAAGAGGACAGTGTGAAGAAAATGGCTTTCAAAATGAACGAATACCGGAGACACATCGTACAGTATGACAGCGTAAAACCTTAAAGGGGAATTCAGGTGTATTGTAACTTGGGCCTTATGTTTACATATTTTCGTGCGTACATGACTAACAGGTAAAAAAGGTAAATCAAGTGGATCTCGTCAGCTGTCAGACACTCAGGTGATGGTTGTTGTAAGTTTATTTTGATTGTGTCAGGTTTGAATCAGGTGTGTTTTACAATAATAAAATGACTTATCTGTAAATTCAGTTTGGTAGGTTCGGTGTGAAGGTCAACAAAAAGGTCAGTCTCTGTAGAGATCCATTCTGTAATGTTGTTAGATATTTAGAAACATCAGTCTGAAGTTTTCAGTGAGTCGCAAGTGAAGAAATGTTTGTTTTTTTTCCTGGTGATCAATTTACCAATTGTGACTTGATCCTGTGTTTATGACTTGAGATCAGTTGAAAAACTGTTTTGGCAGAGCAGTCTTTAATATTTAATTAGTTTCTTAAATGTTTTTAATCCATCTGCTGGATTTTCACAGATGGAAAAAAAAAACATATCAGGAAAAAAGATTATAAAATCAAGTGTGAAACTGAGTTACACAAGAAAAGTATCTTTTTATCCTTATATTTTTTTCTCTCAGTTTCACACATTATTTTTTTCCTCCTGAAAAATGTTTTTCATCTGTGAAAATGTGTTAAAACGGTCATCAGGAGGATATCTCTTTTTAAAAACGAATAAAAGAATAGAAGATTTCATGTGTGAAATTGAGTGAAAAACAGTTTTAGCAGGAGAAAATAAAAATGTTGTAAGACTCCAAAAAGTTCTCCAGGAAAAAGAAATAAAAAATTACTTGGTTTCACACGTGACATTTTCTTTCTTCTCTTGAAAATGTTGTGTCACACATGAATACAAAATATTTTGAAAATCTTTGAATTGTGAAAAAGAAAATCATGTGTGAGATTATTGTGAAAATCTTTTAGTATCGCTCGGTTTAACACATTACATTGTCTTTTTCTCCCAAAAAGGTTTTTGCCATGTGCCAAAATAAAAATCTTCACTTGACACTCAGGGCTTCTGTCAGCAGCTCAGTGAGACCATGTGTTTTGGTCTAAATGCTCAAAACCACAAACACCAACCTTATGGGGCCACTACACGACTATCAATCTATTCCACAGGATAAAAATGTGTTGAAGTGAACAAATGACCAACATTAGACAGAAAAAGACTGCAGCAGCAACAATTAAAAACAACCAACATCATCCGACACCCTCAAACAGAATCAACATCAACAGAGCGAAGTGGAGGACAGACTTGTTTGGGGGAAAAGTGGCACCAGAGGCTTGTGTAAAGCCAGCGGTTTGCGACAGCGGAGTAAAGTTGGAACAAATCTCACTGAGCTGAGTAGAGCGGATATTTGCAATGCTAATGGCTTATTTCATCATTTAGCAAAATTGCCTGTGAAAAAGGGCACCAAAAAAAAATGCTCAAAAATCTGATAAAAAGCGACAAAAATGCCCTAAAAAATAAGTCAATTTCTTATGCCGGCTCCTGCTGTGAGAGCCAAAATGTGCAATTTACGATATGAGATGATGAAAAGAGGAAGAAGAAGGAGAGTGGGGGGCTGGAAGGGGAAATGCAATGATAAAGAAATTAAATGGACAGGGCGATTCAGCCTCTCTTCTTCTCTCTCCCTCTCTTGGTTTATTTTCCTCCATGTGTGCCAATGGTTTGGTTTGCTTCAGCTTTGCCTCTTAACGTACATGACAAGATCGTGCGACTCAGGTCTGTGCGACCCCTGAAGTTGATTGATGCTCGATATTCCTCATCTGCTCTATATTTACAATCCATAAATGTGCCCACCTGATTGTTTGTATTGAATCCTGCACACACAACTTCCATTACATATCTAACAGTATAACGGCCGTGGACTTCGGTACAAAAGCACCAAAATGATGCTTTTTATAGATTGAATTTAAATCACATTTTCACAGACTGGTGTGATTCAGGGTTGACACATCTGTCCGTCCTGGGAGAAGGATTCCTTCCTCTGCTCTCCTGAGGTTTCTCCCATTTCGCCCATGTTTTTAACCTTATCTGAATCAAGGGTATAAGAACGGCGGGTGTACTGGTTAAAAAGGCCCCTTGAGTCAAATTTGTGATTTGTGCCATCGGGCTGTGCAAACAAAATCTACAGGGATATGAAGAGCGCCATTTATAGGCAATGGCAGCCAGGAGGGAGAGGCGGCGTGAGCGCAGTCACCAATTAGAGTAAAATCTTAACAGCTGGAGGCAACAGCGGAGAGAAAAGAAGTGAATTCAGTCATGGCGGTTAAGGCGCTCTTCTTCTATTGTGCTGATGAGTGCGAGGGCGCGCACACACACACACACACACACACACACACACACACACACAGACACACTGGCAGGTTGAGTGCTGCAGGGCAGAGTCGATGGAGGAGGGCTTATTTGGAGCGGTTTGTCCAGCATGCACGTTTGACCAGTCATTAGGGAGAGCTGAGGTGAGGAGCGAGCGCTGCTGAGAACTAATGAAGACGAGGTAGAGGAGGAGGGACGAGGAGTAGAGAGTGGATATCGAAAACAGGGGCAATTAGAGATTCCAGCGGTCAGCAGTCGAACTCCAGGTTGACAGCTCCCGCTGCTCTGACGCTCCGGTCTTAATTAGGCCAGAGTTTTTTCGGAGAGCACCTTGAAAAGAAGACATGTTTGATGGAGGGCAATTATCTACTTCAGAAAGAAAACTAGCATCTGTCCTAAAAAGAGACTAATGAAAATTCATCAACAGAGGTTGAGAGTGGTGTTTTTCAGAGAAGTGACATGGCTGATGATGTTGTTGGGGGGAGGGGTCGGAGGGGACTGATATCATCAGGAGCATCTCGGTGACTGAGCTCTGATCTTCAAAGCGAGCAGGAGTGTAAAGAGGGCTCTCCACTGTGCATGTGTGTGTGTGTGTGTGTGTGTGTGTGTGTGTGTGAGTGTGTGAGTGTGTGTGTGAGAGAGAGAGAGAGAGAGAGAGAGAGAGAGAGAGAGAGAGAGAGAGAGAGAGAGAGAGAGAGAGAGAGAGAGAGAGAGAGAGAGAGAGAGAGAGAGTTATTCGGCACAGGCAGCGCCACAGAGCGAGGATTTAATGTGCCCTTGTGTGCACATGTTTGTGATCAAAGTGTACGGCCGTTGGAGAGGGATTCAACAGTTTAGAGGACATCAAAACAAGGCAATCTCACTATCACACATGCATAGAAGAAAAAAATAAAACACACACACACACACACACACACACACACACACACACACACACACCGCACCAAAATACATCTAATGCATTCACAAAGACAGTGTCTTACGTAGAGCTCACAATTCAGAATCCCAAATTCAAGCAACAGCACAGCAGCCGGACAAGAGCAAACCACAGCCTCCTGCTGTTTTTGTTAGATTTTTAAAAAGGGCAGATAACGGAAGACTGCTGTAGCCTGAGTGGGAGACAAAAACATTAATTAGGATAAAGTGTAATTATTATGCGAAAACAAAAGCACCTCTGATGCAGCCCTCAACGGCTGCACAGACTTGATGGATAAATTGATGGTTACCTGCCGTCAAATAACCAGTTGGGTTAAAGTGACATCACACAAAGGATTCACATCACTCTGGTTTACAGCTCTCTCCAGAGTGGAAAATGTTTGCTATCCGTGGTTTTATCTTTCAGCAGAGGAGTGGAGAGACAGCGGAGCTCCCAGTCCGTCCTCATCGGCAGAACTCAACCATTTGTTGCTTGCTAAAATATTCAAAACAACCCCTGGTTATGTTTTCCCTCTTGTGCTTATCTTACTTATGACAGTCCTCAGGAGGAAAACAACAGCTTTGATTCATTTGCTCAAGTTTAACATGTTTTGGGTTCAGGAGCAAAAAAGTAAGCAAGAAGCATTCATCCAGCAGCAAGCTCTCTCCAGGTACAGCGATATTCAACCTGCGAACATCCGCCCCGTCTTTTATTCGTGTTCACTGAAGCCCACACAATGCACACGTTCAACCTCGAGGGTCCTGTTGCTGTGTGATCTCCAGGAGGCTCCGGCAGACTTACAGCAGAGTTCAGCTTTGTTCCACTTTGACTTTGACTGTGCAAATGTGCGGTGAAAAAACACTGATGCACTGAGCTTAGGAGAGGGTACCGTACAAAACTCTGTGCTTCCATTTCCAGGTAACAGCCGGCAGATCAGTTCTAGTTCACCATTTACAGTTTTTGGTCACAGCGCTCATTATTAGTTCATTAACCAAATCAGAACTGTGACGTATGTCCTTTTCTGGGGCTGAGTTTTTAGTAATTTTGTTGGACAGAAAGGACCAACAGTCCACTCTGGTTTATTTAGACTACGAGGATTAAAGTCTTTAATCTTCCAATGTCAAAAAAATACTCATCAAAACTTCCCACAGCGGAATAACGTTTTCAAGTTGCTTCTCCACACATTTAAAAAGCTGGAACCAGAAAATGTTCGACACTTTTGCTTGAAAAACGACTAAGAGTTGACCATTAATTTTCTTTCCATCCACTTATTGTAGCAGTACTAATGAAGATAATCTTCCCCTAACCAAACTACAAGGAGTCATGAGATGGTTCATTTTTCCGTCATCGCTCTAATCTTTGCATCGGCTCCTGCTTAATAATTTACCCCAAATCATCATCTGTTCACTGCTACTTCACATCAAAACAGTGGGGCAAAATAACCGTTTCATTGTGAAGCTCCAGAAATTATATGTGGACTAAGACATATCACCCGACCCGGATAGATTATGACTGACTTTTCAATTTTGGGTGAATGTATCCTCTAATAATTGTTAGAGGACAAGGAGTCAAACTAAATTATACCTCTGTATGTTAAAAACATACTGTAGACGTGACAATAAAGTCGACCTAAGAAACTTAACCAGACTTCCCCTTTGCACGGGGATGAGTATATAATGACTGAATTTTTTTTTTTGTGTGAACGTATCCTGTAACTTACCCTGAATTCGTCTGCTCACAGGACGACGATATGATTGTGTCTACCTGCACCGAGTCCACAGCTTCATTTCTGTCTCACAGTCCTCCTCTCTCACACTGCCTCCCCAATCAAAAATACCCTTGTATCCCAAACACCTCTGCAGCTCATGTGCAGTCCGACTCTGCCCTGAAGGCACGACTCCGTGTCATTAAACCTTAACTCTCCTCACCACCCGCACGGAAAAGGTGAAGAAGGGAGCACTGCACCTTGTTTCTTTCTACCAGATAAAACATGAACCTCCTCCTCCTCCTCCTCCTCCTCTTCTTCCTCCTCACCCAGTACGGTGTGGATAAACCGGAGAGGAGAACACTTGCCAAAGGGCCTCTATTAGTATGAGCTGCTGGAAAGGCCGGACCCTGGCATGTCAAGCCAGTGGGAGTGTGGAGAGAATCGGGTTGCGCCGCGTTACAACACACTCTCCTTTTGCCTTAATTGGCTCCATATCAGTCTTGCTAGCTGCTGGTGCAGACTGTACAATGATGCAGCCATTGCTTGTCCCTATAACCTCCATCCAGATAGAGGAGGAGAGGGCTACTGCTGTGAAGACCACACGGACGGACACATCCCTGTAGGAATGATTGCTTTGGCATGAATACAAAAGATGAGGCACAATTTACCAGGTCAAAGAATCTCTCTCTCCCCCCTCCTCCCCCCTTTCTTAGTTCTAAAATTGCAGCAGGAGGTGGCGAGCGGTGAAGACAGAGGAGGAAAAAAGCAGGGAGGAAATGACAGAGGGACATTAGGAAGAGGGACGGAGGCAGAAAGATGGAGAGAGAGAGAAAGAAGGGGGGGGGGGGCGTGACAGACAGAGGCGGGCCGAGAAGGGGAGGAAAATGAAAGGCAATCTGATAGATGAAAAAGAGGAGCAAGAAAAAGGAGTGGCTGTCAGAGAAAGAAGCACTTTGGAGACCAAGAAATGTAGGGCAAGGCCCTCGGAGAGACACGCAGGGATTTCAGGGGCATCCTTTGATGAGGGAAAGTTAGTAATCACACCCGCTCGCCTCACAGGCGCCCAAGTTATGACATCTGATGAGGTCATTACGCGAGGCGTGAAGTGGCAGCCTTTCAAACATCATTGAAACATCTGCGGGATTCAGCCAGACACCTGAAGTCAATCCTGTGTGAGGAGATTTCACATTTGCAGCTCAGCTCACGGGCCTCCGTCATCATCGCACCGTTTTATTGATGTGTCGGGCTGATATGTTCCCACAATCCTCTAAGATCAGTTTTTCGGGGGCTGATGGAGATGGTTATCACCCAGTGCGGTAAACAATGGGCCCGAATCGATGACGAGAAGATGATCTTGTTAAGAGAAGCTAAGTAAGCGTAATGACTTGGAGGAGGCGTCTGAGCACGAGGTGTGTGCCGCCACTTCGCGTTCACATCACGTTCTGCCGCGCACCGCAAAAGTCCCTTTTTCTACACAAGACACAGCCAGTTACTGGAAGATAAAAGGTGCAGTATAATCCTAGCGTGAAGCCGAATATATGCATGGATGGGGACGGCGGGAGGAAAATTTTAATATGGCACTCAGGCGAACTGTTAACCGTCAAACTCAAGATGACAAGTTTGTTGTGAACAAGGGCAAACAGGCAATTTTCACACCAACGCAAAAAAAAAACTAAAAAAAAAAAAACTTCTTCCAGTCTGGCGACTGGCTGTTACATCTTGGAGTGCAATAAATCCCGTCGAGCTCGATCCCAGAGGAGCAATTACTGTTGTGTTCTTGCGATATAACAACAAGCCCGAGAAAAGCAAAAGGAAGACATCAATGATACATCGCCAATACTACAGTCCCAAAGTGGGGGAGAGCTCCCTCTGAAAACACTTTCAATACTAAATATTCTAGTTGGAGTCTGTCCATTATGTGCTGGAACAGAGGATAATGAGAGACAGTGACTAAAAAGGGTGTGCGTGGGTATGTGTGTGAGCGTATAAAACACCAGCTGCCAGTGACAACACTCGTCAAGCAGGAAAGATCTCCTGGGAGGCGACAGATTTCATATTGGCAAGCAGGACACGCGAGTGTGTCTCTCACTCTCTGCTTGTGTGCACGTATGGCTCTCCAGTATGTCTGCGGCGGAAAGTAACTAATAAGTACTTGTACTTTTACTTGAGTATTTCTCTTCAATGCAACTGTGTACTTCAACTCTATTGCATTAAAAAAAAGGGAGATATATTTACAGTTACGCCAAGCAGAATTTACAGTCAACCCAGCCTCCAGAATTCATCTCGGCTATGCATTTCTGCAAACTGCAGATGATATGCTGAAGCTTCACGCTTCTTTATGTTTTAGGCCACTTTAGGTTACATTTTCTATTTTATGTTGTGACAACGCTGTATTTATCGTCTGGTTAGGTTTAGGCACTGAAACCACTTGGTCAGAGTTGGGAAAAGATCACGTTTTGGCCTGGCATGGCTGGAAACTGTCTCGAGTTGCAGTCACTGGCCTGGCAGCCTTCTCTCCTGTAGCTCCACCACCATCCCCTTTCACCTTCTGACATACAAATCAGGTCATGAACACATGATATGAAATGACGCCTACTGCAGAAATGTCAATATGGTGCGTATAAGTGGTTGGCAGAAATTTTAAATGCCCAAATTTTATCCTGGCAACCGAGTTGTGCCTACCTGGTGCTCGTCGTTATATTTTAGATATCAATAATCTTGTCTTTCCATTCACCCGCGAGTGAGTGCATTTGAAACCCTGAGGGGAAATGCCGGACATTCTTAAAAATTAGCACAAAGACAGATTTTCTGGAAATTCGGTTCTGGGTTCTGTAAATTAGCGCCACATTGAGGTGGAAACTTGAACCTTAGAACTTCTTAGATTGTGTCATTTAATAACATTAAAAAAATTTAAAAAACAGACATCTGTAGCAGCACGCTGTTTGTTCTTCTTTCCTACAGTTGTTTATCATCCCACGACCCCTCAGGAAGGGCTTGGAAAAATGGCCTCAAAATAATTGCAATATTTTCAGTTACATCTCCATTCACAATATATATATATCTCCTCAAAATCCCGTCACACAATCAAATATCAGAATATTTTAAACCGGATACCTTAACATCAGAATTGTGGCAATATTGTTGGATGACAATTGATACGTTTTTTGATTGATAAGTGGGTAAAGACAAGAAATAGAACAAGTAGAGCAGTCTGGTTAATTCAGAAAAGGAAAAAATTAAATAAAAATGCCACATCAAAATAACCAAAGTCTAAGACCACAATAAAGATATAAAATCAGTATGTTGCTTAGCCCCAGCCTCAGGTTCATAATGCCAGACTGAGGCATCAGTATTAACAATCTAATCATTTCATACCTGATAACAAATCCGTTACAGTCGGCAATCATGCTGCATATCAGACAGTTTTTTTTTTTACTGATAATAATACAGAACTTTTACTTGCATCGCTGTATTCATTCCACTCCTGAGTGTGCAGACTCAAGTGACTCGCATTAATAATAATAATAATAATAATAATAATAATAATAATAATAATAATAATAATAATAATAATAATAATAATAATAATAAAGATGAGCTCCCTCTGCATGAAAAAGCTTAACTTCCCAGTGTGGCGGAGTGGAACTTGGAGAAGAGTTTGTTTATGAGTCGCAGACTTTTAATAGGAAAACGCTGATGGAATGAATCGCGACACTAATGTTTATTGCTGAGGTAATGCCTATTCATTTACTTAATGGACACACACCTGAGATGCAATAATAGCCAAACTGGTGATTAGGAACGAGTGAATGAATGAGAGTTACATTCATACAAGTTGATTTTTCGCAATGAGAGAAATAATTCCTTCCAGCAGCTCCGGCACTGAGTCACATCAGTAAATGGCTGTTTGGAGGGTTTTATTTGTCCCTGTTTTTTACCAAGGTGATGAGCCTCATTAGTCTAATCCTCGGAGTATTGTGCCTACCAGGAATGCAGAAAAACACAAACAATGCACGCATGCATGCTAACAGCCTTCGTCCTGGGGGGGTGGGGGGGTGGTGGTCTCCTCACTGTTTTATCCCTTAATGAGCCCTGATCAGCGATTTCACCGTCATAGCACGAAGAAAGAAAGAAAGAAAGAAAGAAAGAAAGAAAGAAAGAAAGAAAGAATCACATAGCTACGGTCGAGAAGAAAGAAGGTACTTATAAACGATATTTAGTACTTTATTTTGAAAATATTAACACTGACACATCAGTGTGTAAGCAGTGTGTGGCAGCATTAGGGAGTTTAATCTGGTGGTTTCCAACATGGAGTCTGGTCCCCTCCAATGGGTAAATGTGACAGGCTGTGAGAGGATTAAAGGGACAGTTCACCCCACAATAAAGACAAAAAACGTCTCAGAGGGAAATGTAGTGAAGTAGCACAACATTAGAAATACTAGCTTAAGGTCAAAAACCTCAGAATACAAATCTAGTATGGAAACTTTCTTGCTTTCCACCACCGCACAGCCGTCTGGCTGTAGTTTGTAACAGTGTCAGAAACATTATAACTGATATTAATGCCTGTGCAGTCCATACTGTTCCTCTCGGTTATTAGTGAGCATCTGATGCTATCATCATCATCAAGGCTTTCGTTGCATTATTAATGAGATGTTGATGGAGGGCGGAATTAACACTGATTACAAGTCGAGGATATGGAGTCATCTTCAGCTCATAAATAGACAGATAGTCTTTTGCATCGCTGAAAATGAGTCTCCGCATCTGTTAAATTCATTAGCTGTGGCCAGCTGTCTTTATATCCTTCTTCTTCAGTGTAAAATGATGATTAAGGGTGTTATCTAGTGTTAAAAAGTTGTTTTTCTTGTTCCAAAACTTTCTTCCCTGCTCAGTGTCGATGTTTTGACACCGAACTTTGTCGAGTTTCAAAGCATCAGCACTGATCTAGGAGGAAATTTGGGTATTTGGGGACCACTTCTGAACTTCTATTAACCAAAGCAGGGCTCTTTGATTTGAAGATCTAAAGTATAACAAGTGCTGAGCTTCACTCGTGGTTCGATTTATTTATCATGACTGCAAATAAGACGAGTCAGAGGTTTGAAAAGATTACTTGACTTGAAACAAGTCGGGTTCCTTGATAAATGAAAGGTTAATCCCTGCTGACATGATCTGAAAGACATACAAGTGCTGCTCCAAATGTTCATTTTCACTGTTTATAACACTGTTTTTGTACCGCGGGCAAACAATACATATCATTTATTTAATTACAAAAGTAAGAGGAACCCATTTTTAAGAGGTAACCTGCCTGCTGGCTCCTAATGAACACGAATCCCACTTGATTTTGAGCTTATTATCTCAAAGAACGAGCATCCATTGATTCTACAAAATAGCTGTCAGGCTATAATTTGGTCTATTTGTTATTTGTTCAGCGCAGGTTAATTCTGCTGTGCAGTAGCAGAGAGGAAAGAAAAATATAGACTCAACAACAATAGCATGGCTGATTTAAAACGTTTCTGAATCACCTGTTAAAAGCTGACTGAGTTAAACGTAGATAATGAAAAGCACCACAACTGTTCAGAAGTGGTTTTTTTAGGTTACCGTCTGCGTCCTCTGACAGTGGAAAGTATTAATATTCATATCTCTTTTTATAGCACATCATCTAAGAAGTGTGTGTTGCAACCTGGATTTTGCGAGTATTAGATTTCTGATTAAGGCTACTGTCTTCATGAAACCTTTAACGCAATATACGTACAATTAACCATAGAGAAGTGGCAAAGTGGAATGAGTTATAAGTAAAAGTCCCATTATTTTATCCCCATATACACAAAGTGATGTTAGTGACAGTTGAAGCTCTTGGCTCTTTTTCCTCCCACACACTCTGTAATCTAGACATTCTATGGGCTGGCTTTGTTTCACCTGCATGTACATTGTTTAGTTTGTTCCTGTTTTACCAGCTAAAGAACATTGTTGAATTTCTGCATTTAATTTTTTTTCCCTGTCTTAGCAAAGTGTCCCTGAACCACTCACAAATGTCTCAAAATGCCTCGCCACATTTCTGACCAAGCCATCCAAAAGGTCTCATGTCAGCCCAGTGGCACTTCCAACCATCGACATGTGTACCAAACATGGCATATTATCTTCTCATTATATCCTTATTACCCACCTATCTCAGCAGGAGGTAGGCGTTACAGAGGTCGTGTTAATATAGCGAACAAGAGTCACATCACTGAATATTTTTATTGACACCTGGAGACGTTTTACTGTTTTTTGGCAACCAAAACAAACGATTTTTACAGAAAGTTGGACATATTTCATCCGTGAGCATGGCGACTAATACGGTATTTTAAGGTAAACCCTGATGCTTTTCCCCAAAAGTATTTTTTGTGTGTTAACATTAACAGAGCATATGCACTGCAGCGTTGTAATGAGAGAAGAAATAGTTAATTCAATCTAAACAAACGTTGTTGTTGCAGCGCAAAGAAACCAACTTAGCTCACATTAATTCTGGCTTCCCATCAAATACAGAGTCCAGGTCAAGAGTCTTGCACGATTAGACATCTGCCTACATTCAGGAGCTGCTGCTGCCATGTAATCCAAGTTCTCTGAGATCGTCTGTTGAGGGTTTGTTGGTTGTTCCTCGCTCCCAGCTCAAGACAAAAGGAGACCTTCTGTTTGAAGTTGTAACCCCTACAAGTTTGACTCTCTCCCACTGGAGCTTTAAACTGAAGCTCAAGGACAAAATGTTTGGACTTGCTTTGGTTTAGTTTAGTTCTGTTTTACCTCAGCTCTTAGCTTGATTCCTGAATATAATGTCTGTCTGCTGCATCTCATTTGCTTTTTTGTATTTTACCGCCCTGCACTAAATGACACCTGCTCCCCAAAAGCTCCTTTATAAATACACTTGTATACGTACTCACTCTCGTATGGCTTGCATAAACAATAAACCATCTTGTGTGGATCATCCGTCCAAAAGCTAAACAGATGCATATTAGAATATCTAGATCTATGATATGAAAAGTCATTTGGCGCATTTCACCATGAAACCCCCAATCCCAGAGCTAACAACTGCGTGACAATAGCAACTATAGCCGCCTTTTGTTCACAAATTAAGCGTTTTGAATTTGTTACAGCTCCGACTCACATCTCTGGCTTCCTCTTCATGCCACTAGTGGCTGAGGCTTACTGGTATTAAAGTATTTAAACCCATCCACGATAACTAAATGAGAGCCAAAACTACTTCAAAGTTGTGTCCATAAAGCCTCCGTGGTTGTTACATTATCTGGGAGCACATTTCTATGCAAAGTAACAATGAGGATATTGTTAAAACAGAGCACAAAATGAGGGAAAAAACACTTCTGCATCCAGCGTCTCACCCCGCTTCACATGTCTATACTCTGTTGTTGTTTTTTTTTTACTGCAGGAAATTGAGTCTTTTGATGAGATTGTGTTGAGCCTGTGAGGGTTGGACCACATCAACACCCTCTGCCTCCCCGCCTAAAATCAATTTAGCCGTCCTGACAATCATGGAAACTTCCACTGTTGACCTAAATGTCAGTGTGACCCACTTGCGACTGCTGAGGCTTGTCCAAGATCTCAATAGAGTTAAAATCTGAGGTGAACACTGCAGTTTACAAACTTCCCCTCAATCCTTGAGGATGGCGGTGGGGGGAAGAGGTTCAGTGTCTACGGGCCAACATATATTTTTTTCTCAGGTGCTGTTTGGACAGTCATGAAGTGGCAAAATGCTCCAATTTTTATGACTTTCTGGAACAAACAAACCAACAGTCACACCTGCTCTCCACAATGTCTGACACGGTGTGAGCAAGTGTGAAAACGACAGAGCTGCGAGGACAAATTCTGACCTCAACACTTTTTAAAAAAAAAAAAAACGACTCCTTTCTCTGCCGGCCATTTCCACTGCAGAAACACACCAACACCTCTGCTTCTGCATCTGTGCAGCGTGACAGCACTTCATTATAAATGCAGTTCTTTCACAGATTTTACCTTTATCAAATAATTGCAGCTTCAAGTGATTTGTATATTGCACTCAGGCACATTACAATTTTGATTATATTTTAATTGATTTTGCAGCCCTAATCTTTCCAGCCTAAACATAACCATAAAAAGTGGAATAATGCTGTAGTCACTGCCAGTGGACAGTGTGTTGCTGGAATGCTTATTTTGGTGGTTAATGAACAACATTTCCTTATTATGTAAATAGAACACATAATTCCTGCGGCATTACATTTCCCCTAAAATGTATTTTTTTGTCACAAATTATGTGTGTGTGTATTCATATCATTCCTAGGAGACAGTGCTGAATAGGGAGAATGTGTTATGTCGCCTCCATGTAAACCAAAAGTAATACAGATGTCTCACATCAGCCAAAGTCCACTGCTCGATGGTAATAAACCCACACTTAATGGATATTGTCACTGCACAGCATTTTAATCCTCCCACAACTAAGACTGTAATTATAAAAGCCGTGAAGGCTTGCAAGTGGTGAACATGGGAATCCTTCCTATCTCTGCCACATTTTCACTCTTCATTTAATCTACATATATACATACACGCATACTGTATGTCTCTGTAAACAGGGATCACAAACCAAGTGTTTCCCATACATATATTTTTCTTGGGCCTAGGTATATCAACAGCCACTCAAGTATATCTGGCACCAGTTTAGCACTTTATACTTTTCTTTTTTTTATCCATCCGAGAGAACGATGCCGCGGGCATCAATTCAATATGTGACAATCGGCGGTCACGCTTCCCCTCCCGTCGACTGTCAATCACACTTGCTGTGCAAATCACATCCCTCCTGTAAATGCACCAATTCGGATGCAACCCCTGCAACTGAATGTCGGCCTACAGATGCTGTGGTGTTTTGTACGAACTTGTAAGTACACCTTGTAGTTGCATTGTAATTTGGTGGACGTGTTTTGAATGGATACATGATGAACAACGAGCTTCCTCCACAGGTGGCTCACCTGCTGTTATGACAACAGAATGAAAAAAATTCTAAACGCAAGCTTTGTTTTATCAGGCGACTTTAGAGAAAACTTACTGCTGATGAAAAAAGCAGATAACGATGTAGGGAGAAAAAGAAAAAGACAGAACAGAAGGACAGTTGATGTGTAAGGCCCGCTCTCAGGTTGTCAAATTCCGATCCCCGCACGCCAGAAGTACACAGCCATTCTGTGGGAAAACAATGAAATCTGATTGCAATCTGTCTGAGTTTTTCCCGGGCTACATGCAAATTAGGGTCAGCTTGACTCCAGCACTGTTTGGCAAGTGGCAAAAAGGCCAGAATAAGAAAGTCTTGTAAAGTTGAGCAGTTCAGGTTCAACAACAGAGACACAAAGATTTTTCTTGCTTCTATAGACTCTCACTCACTCCACTTTGACGTCCATACATATCGGTTAGAGGTCGGACTGATCAGTGAACAAATATACAACGACATGGAGTAGTTTTTATATATAACCATCTGTCTTACAGTTTCTGGAGGATAAAGATGGCTTGTTTCAATGTCCAACAGGCTTCTTCTACAGTGTCTTGAGTAATGATTATGTATGCATCTTGAAGGGACAGATGTGTTTACATCTTACATTTGCAGTCTAACACCTGCAGAGGTGGTTTGAACACTCCATCTCAAATTTGGATGCATTTACACTTTTTGAGCCTCCAGAGCAGCTGATACGCTCCTGTTCCCTCATTTAGTGTTGCGATGATGGTGGGCACAGAGCTGTCACGCTAAAATGTCTCATAGGTGAACAACCGAGCTGAGACCTGGTGACTAAGAAGGACAAAGCATATGACTCACATGATTTTCATACTCAAAAACCTGTTCTTATTCCCTGATTCCTTGAAATCATCCTGAAACGCCTATTGCAGTCTAGCCAAAAAAACATTCAGAGCTGTTGTTTAGCCATTTAGTGTACGTACGTGGTTCTGGGCTCTTTTGAAAGGTTATAAGCTGATAAGAAATGCGAGGATCTAAGTTCTCTAACGATGTGGTGGTTCAGTGAGTCCTCATTTCCTCTATGGAAGCATCTGCACTTGTTTCAACACACATCTATTCAGATTTCCGCTTCAATTCGTTACAAGTTTTTAACGTCAAATTTGACTTTGTCAGTGCAAAGGGAAGGATGCACCATCGAGAGTTTGGACTATCTATGGAATCTGTTTAACACTACAGAGAATTGGGGTCCCATGGAACACCGTGCTGTTGATATAACCTTAATTAATGCAGAGTCCCTCCAGCAGAGAGGAAGGAAGACGGAGGCGGAAGCAGCTCTGTTCGAGCCCAGGAAAAATGCTTACTCCTCAACAGCACTGAAGGTGAAATCAGTAGGTCCGTGGAGTGAGAGCGTGAGACCAAAGAACCTTCGATTGAACAACCATGACACTGTCTCCTCAATGAGGGAGGATGATGGGATATACATCAAAGTCTGCTCTGTAATTGGGACCGTCTTGACTGAACGCAGAGATCACAGATTTTATGTCACATCAGCAAAACACTGCAAGGCTACGGTGGATTTGCTTCTTTCTTCCTTTCACGGTTTCCTCTATCGCTTCTGCATTTGTCTTATCTTGGTGTATAAAAAAAAACAAAAACTTCCCCAACTTTAATGAAGTCCTGCACCTTTATTCTATTTTTAGCCAAGAAGTTCACCGTTTTGGCAAACCCCAGGGTCTTCATAATTAATAACCTCGGTATCCAATATGTTTCTAATCTGGGAGGGTTAATGCTCAAGGCATACAGAAAGAGATTACGCCAAAATACAAGTAACAGTTTCATCATTCCTCTCTCCCACCATGGAGGACATGCTCATTAATCATGCCTAAAGAGCTGAGTAATGTAGCCGGCCTCATGCGTCTGTGGAGCCAGAGGAAGGAAAAGCTAAGAAATTAGGTTTTATTGCAATTCTTCCTGCCAGCCGTCTCTTTGCATTCGCTCTCAACGATGGTGGAGGGCGGCGGCAGCCTATCATCCATCTCCTGTTGTTGTGCCAAAAGGTACCATCCATTTATCACAATTTAACCTTTTCAGATCCTTCACAGGTCTCTCGTGGGCCAAACAAGGAGAGTGCTCCACGGGCATCAGCTTCCCCGAGCAACAAAGGTTAAAACACGGAGATGCATGAAATCATCATTCTGCTCATGACTCGTGCCTGAAGAAATTTACCTCCACTTCCTTTATGTTAAAAAAAATACGACTTCACTGGTGATTCCCTAACCACTGAATGCCAAAAGGCACCGAGTGTGAGATTACTGCGTCGAGGGAATGCTTATCGAGAGGCAGCGCGCCCTCCCCCTTCCCACTCTTCATCCATAATTGCTTTCCAGGCCTGCATTGGAAAGAGCCTGGAGCTGTGTTATGTTTGGCGGGAGCAGAATGCACTGGAGATAAGTTGAAATCCAAGACTATGCCCCAATTGGGACCACTGTGGCATAACGAAACCGCTATTCTCTTCTTTTCACTTGAAACGGAGCATTTTTAATATTCCAACAAGGTTTGTGCATAAAAATAGTGGTTATCTGTTGCTAATGTTTCGTGCAGCTTGCGTTGTAATTTAAAACTCAAAATGGGACAAAACACTGAGACCACACATGCACAAGTTTATGCACATACACACAGAGACCTGCAGATCTCACAAACACTGTTTGTTTGCATAAAATGACTACGGAGTCCTTGGCCATAACGGCCTAATTGGGGAGTTTTCTGTCACGCTATCCAGCTGGCTGATTGCATCGCAAAATCCTAATGAACGGTGAAAAATGGCTTTGTTGCTCAGAGAGAACTATCGAAGATGTGACTGCCTGAGATGAAATATTAAACATCTCACTTCTCCAGCTGTCACAAAAGCTGTGGTCGGGAGAGGGATGCCTTGTCAAGTCTCCTTGGCACAGATGGCTCCGTTCTCCTTGGCTCATGCCTCAAGGCAAAGTGTACCTACACAGTCAGTATTTCCAGCTCAGAGACGTCTAAAACCGACTCCGTCCAAAGTTTGTGCTTTGTAGATTTCATGTTTCTGGCGTTTTTCTTCTTTTTTTTTTTCTTTCCCTTCTATTTTTTTCTGCCATGCAAGCAGTGAAGCTGTAGGGTTGAAAATATGGGTCTATTGTCTGGGCCAGTCAGTCAGTTCAAAACTTTTTTGCAAACTGAAGTATCTCAACAAACATTCGATGCATTGCAATAAAATTTGGGTCAGACATCCACTGTTCCTCGAAGATGAATAAGGCAAACTTTGGTGATCATCTAACTTTATCTAACACCATCAGCAAGTCAAGGCTTTCACTTATTCAGTGAAATATCTCAACATCCACTCAATAGTTTGGCACAAAATCAAGTTTAAATGTTGAGGCTTCCCAGATGATGAATTCTAATGACTCCCCTTCTTTTCCTCTAGCGCTACTATAAGATTGACATTTGTATTTTTGTGTGAATTGTCTCAACAACTATTGGATGAATCGCCCTGAAATCTGGCACAGACATTCGTGTTCCCTTCAGGATGAACTAGGGCCACAAAATATACAGTCATGGACGAAAGTATTGGCACCCCTAGAACTTTCCCAGAAAATGCACCATTTCTCCCAGAAAAGTGTTGCAATTACAAATGTTTTTGTTTATTTCCTTTAAGT
The DNA here is from genome assembly GCF_900880675.1 of Sparus aurata. Taxonomy (NCBI): domain Eukaryota; kingdom Metazoa; phylum Chordata; class Actinopteri; order Spariformes; family Sparidae; genus Sparus; species Sparus aurata. The sequence goes on along the minus strand of NC_044207.1, from coordinate 14,939,905 downwards.
GCATTGGGATAACACAAAAAAGCAGAAGAAAAAAGCTAAATTTGACATCATTTTACACAAAACTCAAAAAATCAACAGGACAAACTCACTGGCACCCTATTAAAACTGTGGGTAAATAATTTTCATTTCAAGCATGTGATCTTCATTTAAACTGACCTGTGGCAAGTAACAGGCGCTGGCAATAAAGAAATCAAAACTGAAGCCAGTTAGAGTGTATAAAATTTGACTCAACCTTTGTGTTGTGTGCCTGTATGGAGGAGAGAAAGAAGAGCAGAGAATTGTCTGAGAACTTAAGAAGCAAAATTGTGGAAAAATATCAACAATCTCAAGGTTACAAATCAATTTCCAGAGATCTTAAAGTTCCTTTGTCAACTGTGCGCAATATAATCAAGAAGTTTATAACCCATGGAACTGTGGCAAATCTCCTTGGACATGGACGGAAGAGAAAAATTGATGAAAGAATGCAACGCAGGAAATTTCGAATGGTGGATTAACAACCTGCCAGACTGCAGTTTGCGAGAACATACCTGAGTAAGCCTCAATCCTTCTGGGAGAATGTGTTGTGGACAGATGAGACTAAGGTAGAGCTTTTTAGCAAAGCACGTCATTCTACTGTTTACAGAAATGGAATGAGGCCTACAAAGAGAAGAACACGGTACCTACAGTCAAATATGGTGGAGGTTCAAAGATGTTTTGGGGTTGTTTTGTTGCCTTTGGCACTGGGTGCATTAATTGTGTGCAAGGAATCATGAAATCTGGAGACTATCAAAAGATTTTGGTCTATAATGTAGGCCTAGTGTCAGAAAGCTGGGTCTGCGTCAGAGGTCATGGGTGTTCCAGCAGGACAATGACCCAAAACATACCTCACAAAGCACCCAGAAATGGTTGGAGAAAAAGCGCTGGAGAATTCTGTACTGGCCAGCAATGAGTCCGGATCTTAATCCCATAGAACACCTATGGAAACATCTCAAAATTGCTGTTGCGAGAAGGCACCCTTGAAATCAGAGAGACCTGGAGCAGTTTGCAAAAGAAGAGTGGTCCAAAATTCCAGTTGAGAGGTGTAGGAAACTTGCTGATGGTTATAGGAAGCGGCTGGTTTTAGTTATTTTCTCCAAAGGGTGTGCAACCAAATATTAAGTTGAGGGTGCCAATGACTTTGTCCGACTCAATTTTTGAGTTTTGTGTAAAATTATGTCAAATTTGGCTTTTTTCGTCTGCTTTTTTGTGTTGTCCCAATGCACTTAAAGGAAATAAACATGTGTATACCACATGTGTAATTCTCTGGGAGAAATGGTGCATTTTCTGGAAAAGTTCCAGGGGTGCCGATACTTTCGTCCATGACTGTATATCGCTTCAGCACTGACATTGTGATGTGTTTATAAGCAACAGTCACATCGCAGACAAAAAAAGGCAAAGACGGCAAGCAGCCAGTAGGGTACGGCCGTGGTCATACCATGGTTAACACCATTATTACCTGGTACACCAGCTTTTTACAAGAAAAGATGCTCGCTGTCTCTGGAGTGCTGTGTTAGTTAACTTACTCCTAATGCAAACTGAATATTTCCTACTGCTGCGTTTTCACATTAAAAGCATTTAAACGGTGAAATAAGCATTGACTTTATTATGAAGGAGGCTAGTCACAGGAAAAGTGTTTTCAGTGAATTAGGTCTACAAAGAAAAAAAAAAGTCATTTTTGACAGCTGATCATCTTTATACTATTTGTAAATGGGTAGTTTTACACACTGCGTAAGATTGTGAAATGAAATGTGACTCCTGCTGCAAATCTGCTGCTGATCTTGCTGTACCGAGTTGACGCCTTCAGCTTATAATGTAGTATATACAGATTTTCTTTTTTTTTTTTTTTTAAGCTAAATGACAGTGGGGGCAGTGGGCAAGATGTGTAATCATTGTTCACTCAAACACTGTGCAGTAACAGTAACACCGACTATCGCAGAAAGCCTTGCAGAGTAACAAGGATACCCTAGTCTGTCGCATGCCACATGTGGGGTGTTGTTAGGCCTAAAAACATTGATGGGAAGATATGAATTCATCTTAAAGTTCACAGTGTGCAGATCGACTCCATACCTGATGTGTTATGATCCACTACAGTTATATTTGAGCCGAGATCAATGAATCCCCCTTCACGTCTAGTGGGAGTTGGGGGTGTAGTCGAGTGCCATTCATGTGAGTTACGAAGGTTTCAACCGATCAGTAAACCCTCAATGTTTACGCCAATTTAAGATTAAAATATTTAACTTTTTAAATTTTAACCAGCACTGGGATTACAGGAATAAACACTCTGAGGCAAAACAGTTATTCGATTCATCCAGTGAACTTTAGTAATTCAGTATCATGTATGCCTCAAAACTAATGACATTCTCATGAGACTTATACTGCAGCTTCACTTTGTGTTTAGTGCTGATTACCAAATGTGAAACAAAACCATGCCAAACCAAAATGGTGAGCATGTAAGCATTGTTATAGTGGAAGAAGAATGTACTAAACAAAAAGGCCAAATCTCTCTTGTTATGCATCATCAGTTTTGATCCTTTTTTCTGAACGGTCCAACAATGTTTCAGGAGAGCAATGCTCAATCTGTGAAGTGCAGTCTCACAGAGCTGTATGCGTGGCTTAATACCCTTCGCCTTGTTTGCTAAGAAGCAAAACGTTTGACTTTTCTTCATATAAAAACATCTTGTGTCTTCTTAGAGGGCAAGAGTCGGCCCCATTCATCCCTTCCCAGCGTGACATCAGGGTGCTCCTCATCTTTGATGAGACTCATTGCTCTCGTCTGCACCGAAATCTCCACCGTTACTTTGCCTCCACCTGTCTTGCAGGACATTAGTTAGAAATCCTCCCGATGTTGGTGTCAGAGAGGCAATCAGAGGGAGATTGTTATTCCGTCTCGTTCAGCCATCTCCACGGAGAGACGGGCAGGAGTGGTTTCCTGTCCTCTTCCTCCTCTTATTTCTTCTCCTCACTCACAAAATAAAATGGAGCACACTGCCAGAAGAAAGGAAACCCCTTGGGTTTTCACTCACTTATGTGTCGGTTTCTGCCTCCTCTTTTACTCCCTCATCTCATTCTCTCGGGCGGAACCTTTCCCGGGTCCTATATTCTCTTTTATCATACTCTCGGTCCTCACCCTTTCCTAGTTTTGTGCTCTTCTCTCATTCTCTTTGCCCTTACTCCGCAAGAGTTTCTCTCCCTTTTCATCTCCTTCCCAGGTTTCGTTCTTTGCTTCCTTATCTCGTCTCTCTTCTCCACACTCTTCACAGCAAATGTACGGGCCAACCAATGCTGCTGCATTGCTAGAAATAAATTACCCTTCTTTCTGACCTAAATCAAACATGTTGCATTGAAAGGGTTTAAATGGATTGCAGACGCATAAATACTGACTGTAAAATACAAAGAAAAATATCCTCATATTTTTAGTTCATAACCCAGCAAGACGAAAACAAAAATTCAATGTTGGCAAATGTTTTGGCATCTTGGCCAAAAGTCTGCAGAAAAATTACAAGCTCCAAAATCTTTTCTGGGATGTGATGAGTTTGTGGAAAATAAAGTGAACCGGTCAAAGGCTGACTGGCACTGCACCCTCCGTGCCAGCTAGCTGATATCTTGGAAAGATCAATATAGCAGAGGGGTCAGCAAGCAAAGATGAAGAAGACAAATGTTCTTATCGGTGTGTTTTTCTTTCCAAAAATAGATCATTCAGTGCTGCAGGAGAACAAATGTGACGGCCAAAAACGCTTTCACTTCTCAATATATAAAGGAAGCCCCTTTGCGTTGTCAAACTGCGGGCGAGTCGCCATCGTTCCGAAAACTGAATGCAAAGTATATGAAGGTTGTTCTGCATTATGCACTACCACATGCTGTAGTAGCAAAGTGCATTCAAATCATGAAGTATTGATCACAGCTTGCAGTGGCGGAATGTGACGGGTGACATAATAGCAGGCCTGAAGAAGTATAAATGATGTTCAGTGAAGCTATGGCCCTAATTGATGTCCCTTGTCACCAAAACATCAATAAGTATATCGCAGAGAGAAAAAATAAATTGGTGGTTTACTTATGATGCCCAACTGCCTCCGTCAGTGGGGGAAAATCAATTCTTATCCATAGCTGGGCTTACTGACGCATTACAGACAAATCCTCATCAAATCAAAACATACACGGTCACTGAATATCGGCATTTCAGGCAGTGAAAAAAAAAAGATGCTGATGCGTGTCCCATAAGCTGTCTTAAAATTTGACATACTCGTTTAATATGAGATCCACCTCTGAGAGAACTGCGTGACTTAGCTGTGAAATTATTCTGGTTTGAAAACCACAAGTGAAAAAGCCTGGGGCATATTGACCACAACTCCACAAATATTAACTGGATTTTAAAGTTTGGTACCACACAAGATCATCAGACCATCATCCACATCCCAATTATGAAGAGAGTTAAAAAGGTTTGGGGAAGGTTAGGAAAAAGACAACATTCAACAGCATAACCATTACCTGCTGCTCACTATACTCTTTGCAGTAGCTGCAGGTAGCTCAGTTAGCTGTGGAGCTAAGTGGCTAACAACCTCAGATGATGGGGGGAGTTGCCAGCAGCAACAGGGCTCAGTCAATCTGCAATTTACTCTTAGGACAACAAGACACGATGAGGAAAGGGAAAACAGGACAGGCATGAAGCAGCAGAGGACTGAGACTAAGATGAGTTATCAAGGCAATTACGTTCATCTGAGCTCGATAAAAAAGGGAAACTTGAATCCAGACTGTGTATCAGATCACAATATTGAGGATAATCTTGATATCTCTTTTCTTGAGATTATGTGAGTTTGTATAAAATGCAAACTTGCCACTTTTACTTCCCCAAGCTGAAACTACGGATGCGGTCAGACAATTACTTCTTGGCGGTTAGGACACAAGACAGCCCGAGGCTAGCTGATTAGCATGCTAACTTCAGCGAACATTACATTTCGTCAACACTGTTAAAACATAATCAACAGAATGTGTGGAACTAAAACTCCAGCCACATATTACAAATTGCTCCTTTAATTAAAAAAAATGAAATTACCAGCATCTTAATGTGAATATTTTCCTACTCTTTCTAGGTGAATTGAATGTAATTGGATGGTGGACAAAACTTACTTTTAAGACATTTAGTGACGTCATCTCGGGTTTCAGGAAACACCAATCAACATTTTACAGACCATGAAACTGATAGATAAACTGAGAAAATAATCTACAAATTAATCGGCAATGAAATTTAGCTGCAGCCACAGCAGAGTCACATTTAAAGTTCACACACTTCCCTTGAAAAAATTAAGTTTTTGGACATGGCTCTTAGTGGTTTTGATAAAAAAAATCTTACCAACTAAATTACTGAGATCTGGAGACAGCAAATCGCACTGCACACAGCACACAGAGTCCATTAATGTAACTCAAGTGACAAACAGGCTGTGCAAAAATCTCATCATAAACCAATTATGTAAACCAGATTATCCAGAAGCAAAAACAAAAATGAAGGCATGTGAAATGTTTGTAGTAGTTCTCAGGACCATATGTACCTCAAAATGGATGCAGAAATCATTCTTGTTCTGTTTGTGCTGCACTGGGAGTCTGAATAAGGAGACGTGCTCACACATATTAGTCGCTGGCACAGACTGGTGATTAATTTCAAAGAGCATGCGAGACATGCACATACCGTGTGGCTGTGCAGACACATAAAGTATCATGTGCACTTAAAAAGGAACTTTGTGTCACTATAATGTTTTAAGTATATGAAGAATGTTACACTGCTCTCTGATCCCAGAGCCTCTGACTTTGTATTTTCACATTTATGTGTGCGAACATCCACAGACACAAGGAGTTTAGTCGGATCGAGAGAGGGAGCTGCCTCTCTCTCTCTCTCTCTCTCTCTCTAAGATACCACCAAACTCCATCAAACTGTCTAAACTAGACAGTGCTGATACTGTAGACCACGGTTCTGTTACTACACTGCCTATTTCTCACAAACCCATTTTAGTGAAGTGTTTAGCTGTTATACAATATTGCTGTTCTCAGCTGGCTGTCTAACTGTTTCCTGTTTCAAACAGACTCCTAGCCAAAACTATCACTGCCCAACATGCAGCAGATTCTCCATCAGTAGGGGTTTTAATTTGTCCCGTGCAGCGCAGTGCATTCTGGTGGTTTTCTTTTGAGCAGAAGTAAATAACAAACCCCCTTTTTCTCTGTTTTCTGAACAATTTCAAGACATATAATACAATAGTCTCTCTACTGCATGGACAGCCCAGCGGCCTTATATGCAATAGCTTTTCCAGCAGTGAAATACCTCTTTAATTTAAACCGTATCCTTCACAGGGACATGCCTCACCCAAACCAAACTCTACATTTAACACAAAACCTATGCCTCAAACACTACTGAGGAACTGACGACTATATACTCTCCATCCTTTGGGGGTTATGCCAGCAGACTAGTGACCTTTGCTGCATGTCATTCCCCATCCATCTCTCATTTTCTTCCACCCATCTATCTTCATTTCCAAAAACATCTTCAATCTCAGGTTCTAAAACCCAACTTACAGAGAGATAAAAGGTACAAGAGTAACTACTCAACCGTGACTCAAAGAAGTTCTGCAAAATCTAATTAAATGTTTGAGAGTTTAAGAGTTTCAGTAATATTTCTTCACTTTTGTTTCAAAGTCATTTGGATAATACGGGGAAAATGTGGATTTGACTACAATGTGTTAAACTGTCTGTCTGCTTGAGTGTCTCCTCGACTGCTCTCCGTTAAAGTGACATCGCCAAATCGAGTGCAGCTTGAAAACTAATTAATCATTTGTGATTAATTCAGGGTTTAAATTACAAAAAAAAATTAATTTTTAATATACAGTTTGGATATATACCCCCCTTGCTGTTCCTGAATAAGTTTAGTCTGTAATGTAAAGAGAAGTGTGAGTTCACTGTGTGCATATGAAAAGCCTCTAACGTACATTTCCTGCGGAGCTGGGTAGAAACTGAAGTGGACAGACAAACAGTATTTCTCCGAAGTAAACTCTGCCAGCTGAACTTTCCACAGTCATCAACATTAAAGGTTTCCACACTTGTTGGTTTCTGCCCCGATGAGATTTCTCTTAATGAATAATACCTCCACCGTCTGTTGCCAACCTGCATTACTTTCTCACAAGATTAAGAGACTCTTCAGAGCCCCCAGTGTTTAATTTAGAAAAAGTTCATTAAACCAGCCAGGCTGCTTCTTCTGACGTTCAGCAACAGCGTGTTGACTTTAAAATCTGTTCAGCGGGTGCAAGTTCATGCTGCTTGTGTGTCTCGTGCACGCAGCAACAGCCTTCTCTAAGTGCAGGCCATACTTTGAAACCAAAGAGGAGGATTGAGGGTCCCCCCCTGGGTTTGTCAGCCCCTCGACTGCAATCAACATGGTGGGAGCCCCGCGATCAACAGTAAAAATCAATGTCCCCTTCCTTGTGTTGAAAATGTTCCTTCAGAAAGGAATTCTTCTTTCCAGGATGTCTGAAATTCATTCATGTCTTTCAGCTCTCCATTTTTCAGTCCTTCGCTCACACACTGAGGAGGACAAGGCTCAACAGTACAGCACACTACATGCTGTAAAGTGTGAGAAACAGGTTGTTATACAGGGGGGAAAAAGGTGTGAAGTTTTGTCATAAATCGGGAGGAATACCGGAGAGTTGCGACCACAGGACGAAACCGAGAGAAGGCAATGAAAAACAAGTTCTCCCGGGAGAATCAGGAGGGTTGGCAAGTATGAAGCAGGTAGGAGGGAGCCAAATTACTCATATGCAAATCAGCCCATGACATAATCTGATGATATAAAACATGTTCCCAGCTTCAAACAGATACTTTCCAAGAAGGAGACACAGCAGCACTGACGAACCCAGCCGTTCAATTCAACGCAGACTGTTTACATTTCCAGTCAGAAATTCAATCAGAGGATGACAAAGAGACTCAAAAACAAAACTCCTTCAAAGACAAGCACAACTTCTAAAAAGAGACACAAAACAACTATGAAGAGGCACAAAATACAGAGAGACACAAAACAGCGTCAACAAGAAAGAAATGTCTTCAAAGAGACACACAATAACTACAAGAAGATGCAAAATTCATACAAAAAGAGACACAAAATACAAAGAGACAAAACATGGCCGCAGAGACACACAAAATGTCTTCAAAGAGAAAGAAATGACTGCAAAGAAACACAAAATCACGACAGTGACACCAGAATTCTACAGAGAAACCAAAATGCCTTCAACAACAAAAAACAAAACAAAATAAAAACTACAAAGCGACACAAAATGCCTTCAAAGAAAAACAACATGACTACATGGAGACAGAAAACAACTATGAGGAGACAGAAAATGACTACAGAGAAACTCAAAACACCTTCAGAGTGACGCAAAACAACTACAAAGAGACAGAATGTCACAATGGACTCACAAAGAGAACCCAAATGTCTAGAAAGACACAGAAAACAACTACAGAGAGAGGCAAACAACTAAAAAGAGCCACAAGAGGACAACAGAAAAACAAATAAAAACAACGAGACAGAAAACAGAGAGACATAAAATGCCTTCAAAGAGCGCCGCGACTAACAAGAGACGCAAAAAAGACTACAAGAAGACGCGAAACACTCAGAGAGACACTCAAAATGGCAAACTTGAGAAGCAAAATGCCTACAAAGAAATTCAAAAAGAACTCTAGAAATACATAAAACGGCAGCAGAGACACAAAGCAACTGCTGACAAATGCAATGTTGCAAATAAGAGCAACAAAATGGTGAGATACAAACTGATCCTATTGAAACGGAGTACTTCGCACATCTTCCGGCATTGTGCAGCTGTCATGAGGTGCTTCTCGGTTCAGGGACAGCACATTTTTGAAATAGAAGAAAAGGGGGCCCAGCTCACTGTTGGATTAAATTCTGCAAACAGACTAATGTATCAGAGTCATACGGAGAACAAGTGACTCTGACGGCTGCCAATCATTCAGCGGGCTCTGGTCCCCCCTTTCCCTCAGGAGTACAAACACATATCGCATCCGTTCCAGCCTGCTTGTCTCGCAGAAGGGTGGGGGAGCCGTTTAACAAGCGGCCCATTGTCTTATAATCTATGAGTCTGGCCAAAACCATTTCTCTACACTGTAAGCATCTTAAATCCAACGGTTGCAGAACTGTTGCATCCATCATTTGGCTCAGTGGTGCAGACCACTTCTCACACACACACACACACACACACACACACACCGCCCAACAGCCTATCAACCAGATTGCCGGCAGAAGAAGCAGCTCTGTTTTGTATGTTGCCTAAAAAAAAAGAAGCCTTTTACGAGGTGATTAGGTCTGCTTTACTTGCAGCGCCTCTCGCTCCCCGGTACTCACATTGATTGTTTTCTCCTGGCTTGGTAAATAGATGGAAGTCAATACAACCCCCCCCCCCCCCCAACAGTGACGTCAGAGTTCACCTAGCTCCAGGTCTCCAGTGCTGATCAATTAAGAGCACAAGAATGCAGCCAAGGATTTCATTTGGAGCCTAAGCTGTTATTAGTAAGGACAGGTGGGTATTGAGTGTGGCGCAACACTGTGCTGGAGAAAATTGTGATAAATGACAAGAGGGAGGCTCCTGCTCTCTCTGAAGAGCTGTGAGGATAGATGCCTGCTGGTCATTAGACAGGAGGGGAGAGGGTGTGTGTGGGTAAAGATGCGGTGCAGAGAGAGATGCAAAGGAAGCACACCTGGCTTCACCTTCAAAGGGCTTTTTTTTGGGGCGCCCACATAGAACACACCCTCCTCTTCCCCCGCATTAAGCCACATCTGTTTACCTTATGGTCGATGATGCCGCTGTATCCCTGAAGGGCCGGGGGGTGAGGCTTGGCCACCCTGACGGAGGCTTCAGTGGGCCGCCGCACCTGTTCATGCTGCCGGATGCGCGTGTCGTTGGCGTCCCTGGAAGCGCCGGTGAAGCTGCCGTTGTACACGAGGAACAAGCTGGCGCACAGCAGGAGCACGAGAAGCACCGCAACCCCATGACGCTACACAAAACAGAGACACAAGCAAGATGCCGACAGATTGAGCCCTGTTGCACTGGAGCTCAGGTGAGAGCAGGTGAGGGCGCAACCAGCCACCATCATCCTCATCCTCACCCTCTTCATCCTCATCCTCACAACTTCCTGTGATTCATGTCACGTGCGATCAAAACTAAAAAAAAAAAAAGAAAAAAGCTCTTATCGATTTCACTTAAGGGCACAGGCATGATCATGACATTGACAAGATGTCACGCTGTTAATGATGATCCTGAATTAGTTTGCATACATGCATTTTTAAGCACATCTGCAGCGGGTTATACAGATGTAAAGTGAGAGCGCTTATTGAGATCCTGACCTTGTGAGTGAGAAGGTGTGAGATTTAACGATATGAATCGATATTAAAAACGACAGATAAGCAGCACGAGGCACTTTCGATCTGTTTGGATGTGTGGATCTGTTTTTTTTGTTTTTTTGTTTTTTTTATTTCGCTAAAGTAAGAAAAAATACAAAACAAAAAAAAAAACTATTCTCATGCACTTTTTTTTTATTTTATTTTTTTAAATGCATGCATCCGCATTTAACGCGAGCAAAACAAACAGCCAGCTCCGTGCTCCACGCTGTCTGTAGTATTTATTGTTAGAGGGAGCCGGAGCTTAGTTGCCAAACAGCTGGATGCGCATTGTTCACGTCCTAATCTTTTGATCCCGCGGACTAGACACAGCGGCAGCATTACGGCGATCTGAGCGCACTTCATAGAACAATGCTGGATTATTAAAAAAAAAAAAAGAAAAAAAAAGCGAGCACAAACAGTTTCCTACAGGGCTACAAGGCAGAGACCTTTACCATAGGTGTCTTCATTTTGCAGCGCGCTGTCTTCTCACTGCGGCTCAGTGCGTCCGGCTCCACTTTCTCTCATGGTCCAGCGGCATCTGCCCGCGTCCCGGATCCACTCCAGTCCGTCCGCACTGTGCCAACCTGCCTGCCTGCCTACCCGCCGCTGCCTGTGTGTCTTCAGACCGGAGCCCAGGCGCAATTCATACTGTGGAGACCGAGGCGACAGATGTTCACTCTCGTACCTCTGCTGGGTCTTAAAACCCCCCGAGTTCACGGGGCTGGAGAGCAGAGGAAAGCGCGGCGCAGTTAATTAAAGACACTACCTGCAAGAGGGCGATAAGGCCGTTTTGTTTAATGGTTATTTTCCCGCCGAGCAATATTTGATGGGGATCTGTGCTCGGATTACTCTGGAGTGCGGTGGATACACGTCTCCTGACGTTGGCTGCATGAAATATGAGGTGATGGATTATGAACGCAGGAGAAGTTACTGATTGTATCCCTTGATGGACACACACGAGCGCGCACACACACACACACACACACACACACACACACACACACAGTTAATCAGTGGTGGAATGTTTGGTCTAAGTACTCTAATGCAGTAAAAGTTTGAGGTACTTGAACTTGAACTAAGTATATCAATTTAATGCCGCTCTGTCCAGGATGGAATGTAACAAAGTACTTTTACTCACTCCATTACTTCTGTGCAATTCTGACATACTTGTAGCATATTTTATTCGAGTATTTCCATTTTTATGTTCCGCTCCACTACTTTTTGGAGGGAAATGTTGATTTGAAAACTTGGGTTACTTTGCAGACTTCAAAGTAAAAGTTTAAATATCCTGTTAGAACACCACATCTGTAAAAGTGAAGGTTACTCCCAATGAATACTGAGCTGTTAGGATGACGTGTTTCTTTTTTCTTTTCTTTTTTTTTTTAGGCTGAACCAGAAGTTAGCATCGCCCTGGTTCCCTCAACAACAAGCTTATGAGAGTTTTGAATTTAATTTTGGATTACGCTGAAAATAATCTCTGTGGCAAACACCCATTTATGATACTCACAGGTTTTGTTTAGCAAGATAATCCTCACAGATGAACATCACTTTTGTGATTTTCGAAGCGTAAAATAAATCACGAGAAGTAAAAAGCTAATGTCAGGCTGTAACCAGACTGAACTGCGGTTGCATGACTTAAATGTAACCACCACTGAGAGTCTTACTACACTATTACTATACACGTTTCTTAAATTGATAAATCTTGTAAAGTAACTACGGACTAGTGAGTGGATGTGTCTCCCTGCTGTTCCCTGTGACAACTCTTAATGTCCGTGATGACTGTAGTCTCACTAAGCCACTTGTTAAAAAAAAAAAAAACTTTATAATTCAATTGTGGAACATTTAATGATGTATTTTATGTGGTAAAACAAAATGTTTGAATATCTTATCTTATTTCAGGCATTTAACCAAAACCTATTGACTTTGAGGTGAGAGAACTGGAAGTGCAAAAAAGCTGACTGATTTCAGGGTCTACAGCACTATATAGCACTCTTAGTCTTAAAGTATCTGATATTAGATGAACTTAAGTATCAAAGGAACCTGCACAAGTGACATATATTTACATGTGAGTGTAAAAATGCTGAATATGGGATCCAGTAATCAATTGCCCCATAGTCTGCAGTATATACAGTACATGCAGTACATGCAAATATATCTATAGTTTACTTTTACTTGTACTTTTGATGCTTGGGTACATTTAATATCAAGTACTTCACGACTTTAACTCGAGTTCTGTTCATAGTCACGGATGACATTCTGTTGCTAAAGTAATATTTCACCAGTATTTTTTTACTTTTACTCAAGTATGGCTTTTATGTACTTTTTACAACACTTTATACTTTGTATGTAATATAAGTATGTTCATTCTAAGTATGTTTTAAAGTTGGAGTTAAAGAGTTAAAGTTTTAAACCCTAACCCATTTTTAAATGTTGTTAATGCATCAGAACACATCCGTTCAACATCTCTTTTATCCACGTAGAATCTCTCTCATGGTTTGATCACTTGCGGTACTGGAACCACTCGACCTTAAAACCCTCGAGGTAAATTGTGCTGGTACCTCTATAAGTCTTCCTCTTCACATCCTGCGCCATCTTATGATTGAGTTAATCCAAAAGGAAAATTCAGTCATTGTCTTCTCACCTTCACGCTGCGTTGGAGCGTTGCAGCATGTTCCTAAATAACTGAAGCAGATGAGAACTTGTTTTAAAACGAAAACACAACCAAAAAGCAAACATAAAATGGCTCCATAAAGCTTGTCCAATGTAATCGAAGTCCCTGGGGGCCCTGGATCCCAAATTGATCATTGGGATGCATTTTTACACTGCCCCACTGACATGGGTGCACGAGCTTGACCACCCATCAAAGGCTTAAATAACATTGTTTACTAAATCAATTTCGGGGCTTCAGGAGACCTGGATTATGCCGAACAAGCTGCGTGGAGCCATTTAATGTTTGTTTAGGGAGAATTAAAACAGCACTGCCTTGCTGTGATATTCCAGAAATGTTTTGTGGACTGCAAAATTTCACTGACTTTCCATTAGCATGGCAGTAATAATGACTACATTTACATCTTTGGGTGAACTTTTCCTCTCATAGCTAAGCTAAAAATGTCTTTTTTTTTTTTAGCTTAGCTGGCTGCAGCAGCCCCATTAGCCTTTAAATGAGACGATACAGTACATTATCTAAACAAACATAATGGACCTCAGCTTTAAAACTAAATCATTTGCAGCGATTGGACAATACAGCCTGCAGCTCTGGAGCAGAATCTGTGCTGCACCTCCTTTATTGTTTTTTTTAGCGTGCAAGTCCATGCTGTGTGTCTGTGTGTTAGAGTCCTCTACAACACATATTCATATTCACAGTAGTTCAATACATAACCTTTTTTTTTTGCCGAACTGAAACAACAAATAGCTACAACTTAAAAGCTTTTTGCAGCTCTAAACATTGTGTGATGTCCTGAAGTGATGCCTTTTATGTTTCACACCATAGGAACAGCAGCTTAGCATAATGTGAATAAACTTTACTCAGTAAAGAAGTCCAAAGGGCTTCAGGGAGCAGCAGAGAGAAACAGCAGCGCCACAAAATCATACATTTGGATAGCTTGTTTTTGGTTTTCTTAGATATAACTTATTTTCATTACTTCACTACATGCAGTACACTGCAGCAGGTTTCACGAACATCACTGATGGGTAGCACTTTCTTTCTAGAAGGTTTACTGACATAACAATATGATTTGGTGCAGATTATAATGAAAAAACAACCCATGTTTGTAGGATTGGTTTGGTTTTAGACTGTGAGAGTGTCACTGAGGGCATCAGTCCTATTGTTTACTATTCAGACTCTTAGAACTTGTGATAATGTTGTATTTTATCTTTTGCCTTATCCAGTTTCTGTATACGTGAAATAATACATAATTGAAATATATTTTTGTTCGTCATTATGATCGCATTGCTACTACCTTCTTTGTATTGCTACTCTCTGTGATATATTGTTGTGTTATTGTGTGTGCTATAAAGCGGTAGAACGTAAAAGGTAATTAGTATATTTCTTTGCATGTATCTGCATTTTGGTATTACTGCTTTTTGATTTTGCAAAGTAAGTGGTAAAATTAGCACGTCATGTGAGTTGATGAGCTCAAAACTAATGTTTTCATTGTATTTTTATTGCCCTGCTGAAGACTCCACGTAGTTCACATGTAAAGGTGTATCGGTGAATTTAATTCAGTTCACCTAGCTGAGCTAAAATGCCGTTGTTTCGTGGAGGAAGTTCCTTGAAAGAACTGCTCCACTAAAACCCGAGCAAGCAGGAATGAATTATTAATTCAAGTGTTATTGTAAATTTTCATACATGTGGAAATATATGCGTGCCTGTAGACAAATAGACATTTTTGCATGTGCAAAGCATTTTGCATACCTGCTGGGTGCTGGCTGAACAATTCATTAATGCAGATTTGCAATTTGAACATAATAAGTGCCACATGGTTCTTTTCAGGACACTTAATAGGAAATAATGATTAATTTATGTACTAGCTAAATTAACTGTAAATAAATTGATAATTGAATTGAAATTAGATTTTACAACAATTAAGGTCAGGTGCAAGTTTACATTAAATACATGTTTTATTAAGCATTTTATTATTTGTTAATAGTAAAATAACCATTAACATAAGTTTAATTTAATTTCTGATTGTTGAAAAATGAACAAAACCACAATGAATGATGGTTATTCTGAAGTGTTATTAGTATTTTTAAATGTTTACCCTAACACGATGGGTAATCAAGAGAAATAAATACTATATTTATAAACATAAACTCAGATATATATGCATAAATAGACACACGTGTGGACATTTGTACATATGGTGCAAATACACACACGGTAAACAAAAACATGCATACATAAGCATTAATATAAAGTATATTATTTTTTATTATATACAATCCAGTGAGAATATAGACATAAAGTGAGAAATAAGACAAAGAGAGAAGAACAATGAAGAAGTTATTTAGAAGGAGAGATTTAAAACGAGACAACGAGCCTCTCAGCTCCGTCCACACTGCTGCTGTACAGAGGAGGTCAGATGGCTTCATTTACAGCCGGGCTGTGGATGAACTAAAGCACGCTGCACTGCCAGAGGGCGTCCCTTTGGGATCTGACTCATAAGTTATTAACAGGTCAGAGATGTTTTCACAAGATGTCCAGCACAAGACTTGAAAGGTGATCAATAAAATGTTAAAGATGATGATTCTCACATTTACAGTCGACCAGCGTAGCAAGGCCAAAAACAGAGGCAACGCTGCCACTTTTTTTTTTTTATAGATTTAGGCTGCAGTCTCGAGAGGGACTGACTCAGACTGTACAGATGGAGATCTACATTTTATTTTTTTTTAAAACAGATGATGACAATTATGTTTAACCTTTCCCATGTGAGTGAAGGATGGGGGGAAAAGTACTTTAGAAATAGTTCTCTGGGTTATGGATGAATAATGAATATGAAAGAAATATGTTAACATTGACACAAGACAAGACCTAAAGTGAGAAGTCTCAGGATTTAGTTGAATATTGGATTTAAAATTATCAGTGGCCTGACGATGACTCCAAATGAAGGATAGTGTTGTTACTTTGTGTGAGATGTGTCAACTGTTTCATATTCTTAGTCCTATTCATAAAACTGCAACTGATGATTAAGGGTCAATCTGCTGATTAATTAAACTTCAGAAGATAATGAGAAATGCCATCACAACTGCTCAGAGTCCAAAGTGACACCTTCACAGAAATTGTTTTGTCTAACTAATAGTCCAAAGCAAAGATTACTTATTATGATTTCAGATTATTGAGCAAATTAAAAGGAAAGGCAGCACATGCATGTCTGAGAGGACTAATTGTTCCTACAGTCTGATTTATGACAAAACGTTATATCTTACAAGCTCTTCATATGTTTTGTTTGCATATATCTTCATTTGTAAAGTAACAATTAACTAAAGCAGTCAGTATTTGAAGAAGTAGAAGTATAAAGTGGTATGAAAAGATAAGACAGATGACTGTGTGAGACAATGATATACAAATAAAATATATGTATAATAATAATGTCAGTAAATAATATCTACACACTTATCCGTTAAAAGGTTTGTACAATGACATCATTTCCAGGTTTCTCCTCTGGTCACCATCACTGCAACTTCTTAATCCTCCGCACAATAGACATCTACACCACGTATAACAATGCATTAAATCCAGAGGCAAGCTGCTGCATGTTTCATCCCCATTTGTCAGTGATTGTGTATAATCTGCTTATGAAAATAAATAAATAAATAAATAAATAAAAAACAGGTCGTCATGGGAGATGCAAGAGAGACTTCCCAGAGGCAATAATCCACATCAGTGTCGCCATCAGAGTCACAGGGAAATAATGTGTGATAACACAGCATAAAGGTTGGAGGGCTCAGCAGCAGCAGCAGCAGCAGCAACAGCAACAACAACAACAACAACAACAACACATGAGGAAAACAGTTTAAAGGAAAGGACGTCTTTGAAGTGTGCACTTACTGAAGGGCAGTGAAAGGGCATGAGGATCTCTGAGCTTTAAAAGTCCAGCGTGTGGGATGGAAGGAGATTAGGGGGCAGATATGGAATATAAAATGTATATTAATGTTTTTGTTTTTGTATAATCACCTTACATGAAGAATTGTTGTGTTTTTGCTACCAATGAGCCGTTTATATCTGCAGAGCGATTGGGAGTTTCTCATGGAGTCCACCATAATCCACCTTTATGTTTCTACAGTAGCCCAGAAGGGACACACCAAACACTTGCTCCAGAGAGGGCCTTTTGTGTTTTTAAATAGCAGCTGAAGGGGATGGTGAGACGAGGGGTATTCAGTTGGTTGCAATCTGCAACTTCACTGCCAAATGCCGCTCATGTCTACAGGGGCACACATGTGCTGGCTCTGCTTGACTTGGTTTGACGCGGCAAGTCAGCCCAGAGCGGCAGGGATTTGCATTTCCATTACAACAGTGCTACCTGGCTGAAGCACATGACTAATGTATGCATAGTCAATCATAGGTGACTGCTTATTGTATAAAACATGACTGCTAAACAGCGGGGACGGATATCATCAAATAATCGCCGCTAACAAGACGTGCATAATCTGTTGGTTTTAAGTTCTTTAGAATTAAAGTCCCCCATTATTTATCTATTTTAAAAGCTTTTATTTTGATGCAGCAAAAACAGGAAAAGTTGGGGTTTCACCAGCAGTTACTCAACACGATTCCTAACATGAGCTGACAGCTAACATGATAAAAAAGTAAAAGAAAAAAAAAAGAAATTGGATATCAGAATGTACAAACAGGGACAGGAGAGAAACTAAACATCAAAACCACAGAGCTTCAGTAAGAAGTTACAAAAGTGCTGAACACACAGACACTTCTTTGAACATCTGTTGGATCTCCCCTGCATTTGAGGAAAAGAAGAGGGCTTGCAAGACGTCATCACAGCCAGCTTTGAGGTGGGATAGGTCCATCCCACGCATAGCTCGCCGTGGCTCAGCTCGACTCGGTGCTAGTAAAACCAGTGGAACCATAAATCAGCCAAAATTGGCCAGAAGTGCAAATGGAAAAGCCCCGAGACAGGCATGTTCAGAAAAATATGGTAAAAGAATTTGAGTTGAACTGCAGTCGTGTTGAGTTTAACACTAAAGAGTAAAAACCCACGTTGTGTTGGTAGCATTAAACTGCAAAGACCAGACCTCTCAGTGTAACTTCTAAGAGCTTGAAAGCGAACACAGCCTGCTTTAATGTCCATATGGCTCTCTCTGGGGAAACAGAACTACAGTGTACTAAAAGTTCAACAAGCACTTATCAGGAAACAGGACTTCTACATGGCAACACCTGCACTCTAATTCCCCCAGAGTTAGTAAACTGCTGGGTTTTATCTACAGTCCCTCGAGAGGAGTCAAGAATGAAATAGGAAACTGGAAATGAATCCAAATATTCAATTTAATATGAAAATGAGGGAGCTGTGCATCCTCGCGGAGAACGAGTTTATAGTCTCGTGATTAGTGTGGTTTATTGTGCTATTTAATACTTCAAAAAGGATTTTTTTTTCTTCA
Source organism: Sparus aurata (assembly GCF_900880675.1). Lineage (NCBI taxonomy): Eukaryota > Metazoa > Chordata > Actinopteri > Spariformes > Sparidae > Sparus > Sparus aurata. The sequence goes on along the minus strand of NC_044207.1, from coordinate 14,921,358 downwards.
CTCCGGTGTCAGCATGAAAATGTTCAGATTACAGCTGGAATGTTATGCTGGTGTTTATACATTATCCATGACTCTGTTGATAGATAAAAGGATCAAACCTCCAGTGTGAGCTTGTGTAAAGCCACAGACAGAGCAGTCAGCGGCTGCAGTTGCATCCATTTAAAGCGAGAACTCTGCTTCTGCCTCTCTTCTCTGAGCTATTAAAAGTCTGGGCTTGTAATTCTGCTGGAGTAATCTCTCTTTTTACCACTGCTTTTCTAATACCCAGCCCCCGAGGGGAAACATTCAGAAATTGTGCACAAAATAACTCCAGTTTTAGTGAACTCTAACTCAAGTCATTTTCAAAACTGAGTATTCATGAGGGGGCCGGTTGCAGATCACTGCTGCGTGGGCGGCTGGGCGGCTCTGTGCTCCATACTCTACCCGTGATCATCGGGTCGTGAGCAGTCATACAGATTTGATATTTAATCACCATGCGAGCAGCCTGACATGCGACAGTGCCGTCAGCATGTTGATCGATGTTAATGGTCCTGTAACACTGAGGTAATGGAGGCATCTGATCGTCAGGGCCAGCTCGACGACGATGATGTTGAGGTGAATGTGAAAGATGGCCGCCAAGCAGCGTGGACGGTGGCGGTTGCTGATCAGCAGGTGTTTACGATGCCTATAACACGCAGGAGAGCTCAGGCACATACTTATTGCCTGTCGCGGCCATTACATGGCTGATTGTCAAAGGTCCGCACGGTGCTATATTTCTCCCTTTTATGTGCTCTCTAATCCGCTGCAGATCTGTTTCCCGCCTCTGATTTATGACTGAGAGCTGCTCCCTGTGGTGCTGCAGGAGGGGGACCTTGACAAGGGAATCTGACTGGCTTTTTGTCCTTTCCATAATTAGAGAGTAGTATCCAATTCACCCCGTTCATTACCCCTGGGCCCGGAGACAAATGATGAGGAGGCCTGCTTTAATGCAGGCTCACTGGCTGGTCCGTTTGGGGTGAATGAGCAACAGTGCATGCATGAGGATAGACGCCACATTCAAAAAGTTGGTCAGCTATTATGTGGAATAAAATATAAGTGGGAATTATTTTATCATCATTCATTCAAATCATCATTTTTTATCATTCACACACTCCTCTCTGAAAATATCTGCACGATTCACCAGAGGACTGAACTAACAGTGAGAATTAAAGGACCGCAGGAGTGACATTGAATGTTTTAGCGCCCATGGTGGGAAGAATTAATCAGGTGCAGAGAAATGCATGCGACTCTGTATTGTTGTGGTTAGCCTTCACACTTTGCCAACTGTGTGAGGAGGATCGAGCCTTAAAGATTAAAAGGACCTTGAAGATGTTACATCCTCCCTGGATATGCAGAGGAAGAGAACTGGTTCTGGTTGGTGACTGGACATTGTGACTGCCTCTCCTTGGGATGTGATTTTATATTATAAGCCTTTTTTTTCTTTCAGTATTTGGCGAGAGAAAAAGCATCCCTGTGAGCATCTATTTAACTTGTATTCGTCACATTGAAGACTGACCTGAAAAGGGCTAGTTTTCTTTGACAAGTACGTTTATTACTGACAGCCAATTTGCAAATAATTTTGTTTAAAAAAAAAAGGAGGTAATTCTTCCTTCCAGACGGCCACTGCTCTCCAACCCAATCACCAATACTTTAAATGTTAAACCAAGTAAGTGTCTACAAAACAGATAAGTTAAACACAAGAAGCTTCTTTATGTTGCAACTTTCCATGTGTTTTCTATTTCTGTCTTATCACAACGCTGCGCCAACCAACATTTGGTTAGAGTGAGGAAGGCATCACAGCTTGCTGTCATGGTCCAACTTCCTGTGAAAAATAGCTGGTTTTGTCGGCACTAAAGCAGCTGTAAATGTCTCCCGGCATCCTTAAAAATATCAAGTGGTGTGACTCAAACTCAGGTGGCCTGTTCAGCAGCCTCATTGGCGTGCAATAACACCTTTAGTCAGCATTTATTTATAAACCAATTCCATCGGCACAATAAATGTTCGTAATGTACGTGTCTGCAAACGACAGATAAGCTGAAACTTTATATATCTTTATGTTGGAACTTTACATGTTTAAGTCCAATTCTCTGTTTCTCTCTTGTTAGAGTGCTTTTTTTTACGCTCTGGTTTGGTTAAGCCACGAAAAAACACTTGTTTGGGGTGAGGAAAACGTCATGGTTTGGCTTGAAATACCTCTTTTGGTCACCACAAACACAGCTGTAAATGTGTGGAGGTCTTCTTAAAAACACCTGTTATTTCGCCACAGACACAGCCGGAGATGGCCCAGTGTCATGTGAAAAATATCCCATTTTGGTTCCCGCAAACATGGCTGGAAATTTCCCAAGGTCTCCTTAAAAATATCTAGTGGTGTTACACTTCTAAATGCAGAAAAATCTGTCTTGGACTGCCATCACCTGCTTGGCAGTATTTGTGGCATGAAGCTTTGCTCTAACACTGTCTGACTCACAACAGTGCAGAATCACTGCAGCAGAACCAAATATATTGTCTTCTTTTAAACACACAGTCCTCGTCATTGTCAGCACAAGTCAACCACCAAAAGTCAAAGATTTGTGATGACGCCTCAAGCCCCTATGGTCTCAAGTAGAGAAGAGGAGTCTGGTAAACTCACATCTCTCTACCTCCACACCAGTTTTCATGTCCTAAGCCTGTTGCAGGCGTTGCCTTGAGTTATGTCTCTTATACACTTTTTTCACGTAAGCACTTATTCTCTCCAAGACCTGTTGAGTAAAATTAGCATAGTTAATATCTCAGGAACTAAAACTCCATTGTCCTCTTACCAGGTTGGACCCTGTGTGTTACTGAGGTGGATAAAACTAAGACATAGTTTGACCTTTTTTAATCTCATCAATTTGATGGAACATGGGGGTCAGCTCCTTGTGTGATAAACACATTGTTAACATCGTATGAACGCCTGACAGGTCATTATGGTGGAAATGAATGGATTGCATTATGAGATGAGACAAAAAAATGAAGCTCGTCCAGGTTGCACTGTGAGTCAATTAAAAAACACATTTCCCAGACCAGATTCAATCATATAACATCAATCATCAGGCCCGTTCTCATTAAAACAACTCAAAGCCCAAACAATATTTAATCCTGCCCCTTTGCCCTGTAAATAACTGACACAGTTTGTTCACTTGTTGTGTACTGACAGTGACTGTAGCAGGGCCCGGGACAATGTCCACCAGAGGATTTATTTGCTCTTCATGTTCGTTGACTGTGGATCGTCAAGAATAGGGTGATGGGCTTCCTTTGCTCTGAGCCGGCCTTTAATTAAATTGTTCCCTGAGGCATGATGGAAGAGAGAATCTAGTTTCAGGGGTGACTGGGCCTCGAGTACAGTGGGAGACCTGGCTCTTGTGAGGGCCCCGCTTTGTTGTGTGTCTCTGCTGGAGGTGAAGCAAGCACTGAGGGTTTGACTTCGGCAAACATGAAAACAGCTCAGCGGTGATGCATCAGTGTCCCCGCCCCTCCGCCCCCTCCCCTCATGAAACAAACCAACCTGGAGGCCACACACATGGTTTAGATGCTGCTCTATATGAGAGCTAGTAAGATATGCAGTATTTCTATACATGTATCATCTACTTTAACTGTAAAGAGAAATTCGGTTAATGGCTATGAAGCTAATTGTGTTTATCATGTTGCATCTTTCCCATACAGTTTTAGTTCAACCTTTCATTGTGAAAAAAACAGATACTTCAGCTCTTTAGGCTAAAAAAATCATTAACAATGAGAAATCATCTGTCTTTGGGCATAAAACAGGAGTTCCTCTGGGGTTTGTCCTTGCTCCACTCTCCTTCTGTGCATGTATAGATGCATACTGTATGTCGTTATCTGCAGCAGCTCCCTGGTTTATATACTTTTAAGTTATTGTGCAGTTTCTTGCTAAAAAGCAGTTTCTACAGTAATCAAATCTACTTAAGCACAACACGTATCATATTGCACTTGAAGGACTCACAAGAGACAGATTAAAAGATAATGGAAGCAGTAGGTGCCAAGATATCCTGACTTTTAGTTTCTAGTGTTGGTCTAGCTCCAAAAACATAAAGCTTCTTTCATTAGACCCAAGACTTCATCATAAATGGCCACTGCTCCACTGCTATGGTGCCAAATAAGGATCAAAAATATGTCATAAATGTCTATTTCATACATATTAAAATAAAATAAAATCTTGATATTGATATATCGGCCAATATGGACAATTGTTTTTGCAACGATGCCTCAAATGTGGTTATCAAACAGTTTGATTTGACCAGGCAGGACATTTAACAGTTAAACAATGAACATTATTGTCTATAAATGTCTCATGCTGAATTAAGCCCAGTCTGAGATGACGGAAGACGCTGAGAAGAGGATATTATACAACTGTGTTCAAAGGCTGAGTAGTAATATCCATGATGAGTGATCCAACCTTGTCAACTCAGTGGAGTGTTTTGCCGAATGACCTAAAATACATGTACATTGTACTACACTATAACTACAGTGTAGATCATACCGTATAATATTTAAATAGGTAATAACTGACAACAATTTACGGTCCACTGAAAAAGAAGTTATGTTGACTTCACTTAATTTCTTTATGTCATGTGGTTGCACAAGTTAAATGTATCTATAACTATATATATCATTAAGTTGAGTGCACTCGTTGTCTTTTAGTGCTTTCTGCTCAACTATTTTGGGTAGTAGTCACTAAATTTTTTGTAATGGTTTAAATTGGCACTCCGAAACAAGGCTAGCTGTCTTCCAAAGTTGGTAATTACCTTGATCTACAGCGTACTAACTTTATCACAGCAGTTATCAGCTTAAAGATGAAGCAATTTTTTCAAACAATAACAGTGTGAGGGGGTAGAGGACCCAGCCTGTGATGAGTGGTCACATGCCCGACATGTCGGGGGCCGCTGCACTATATTATCAACATTCCTTTTCATTCCTGCTTTGGAAGGGATTTTCCTGCTTTTTGCTGTTTGAGCACCATTGTGAGGTGTATTGAACACTTACGGTGCTCCTTTTATTGCTTATTTCAGCTGTAGCGTGCAACACATTTTTAACCCAATTCGGCTGAAGAGACACATTCGCCTTCCTTTATGCTACCTCAAATGTGGATGTAATGCAACCCTTCCCACAATGTTGCTGCGCTTGCTGCCATTAACATGTCCATCTTCCGTTCCCACTAATGGAAATTCACCTTTGGTGTACCTAAGTGCTTCTCTCCAAGTGCCGCTTTAATGTCCCATTCTCAGCCCCCTCCATTTGAATCTCTATTGAAAGTCATGCTGGAATCTAAAGAAAATTCCCTCTCGATGGTCAGTGGTTAGGAGGCAGATTACATTTTGTGTCCAAGGTAATTTCCCTCCACCCTAATTTCCCCATGAATGTAACAACCTGGTGTCCTCGCCATCCAAGCCAAGAGATCCGAGGCCAGACTCCCTTTAATGAAGCCGTCCCCTCTCCTCTCTAATTCTTTCCCTTAGCTAGAGCCGATTGAGGCACAGGCCAGGACGCTGCCTCCCTCTTTGGCTGACAAATGACTTGGCTGGATGAGTAATGGCTAATTAACGTTCTGAATATGACTGTTTATCTGACTTTATGATCTGACTGTGTGCCAGTTTGTTTGCCTGCCTGTCCGTCGTCGGTGAGTCTGTGTGAAGGTGTACCAAGCCGCTACCAACGTTAGCGAAAAAAAAACCACCAGATGCTGGGGCTGCACACTCTGCGCTCCGGTCCTGGCAGCGTGCCACTGCTCCTGCTTCACTAGGCTAATGTAAATGCACTGTCTCATCATCTGGGCCCGGAGGGAGGCACGCTCGTCTGCCCCGACATGCTCGCTCTCACGGGGGGAGCAAGTGGGCCAGCTGCTGGGGAAAAGCTTCCTTGGTGACGAGGGAGCTATCGGAGGTCAGGAGTGAAGGACTGCGAAACAGGGAGTCTGAAATAATTTGTGAAGCTGTCTGAGACTGCAGAAGCCAAGGTAGTGCTGCTTTATAAAACTGCATTTGTTCTCTCAGGAGGGTACGGCGCTGAAATGCCATTCAACTATTTCCAAAACATAACATGTTTGTTGTGAACAAGTTTAATGAAAAGAAGTTTGGGTTTGATTGTGAAGGCTTTCATCACACAAAATTCCGGCAATTTGAATTTGTATTCAAGTTCAAGGCTAATTTCTTCTTCTTCGTGGCAACCTTGCTGGGATAGAGTCCTCACGAGTTGATGCTTAGGAGACTGCTTTCTATTTGCCGGCAGTGATCAAGCTGGGGAGAAAGCAATTTGATTTGTCCCTGATTTTCGCATTAAAATCAAGGTTGGCTCAACCAAATTACATAAAAACCTATTTCCTAACATATCAGCAGTGTAGACCACGTCACCTGACGGCCCTTGGGCTGAATGCTGCCCTTTAACAACCTCATTCTAGCCCATTTATTAGTTATATCTGTTGCTAAGAAACAAAAATATTCTTATTCTAATCCATTATAAAGTTTTAACCCAGGCTGTGTAAGCATTGGGAATCTACGAGAATCAAATTGACAACCTACCAATAAGATTTTTTTCTGTACTTTTTAATACAGTATGTTTCTCTTTCAATCGGGAAGACTACTAAATACAGCAGAGAAAAATAGTAAAAAGTGTATTTTAATGCATTTCTGAGCTTTACAGGTGAGACACAGGAAATATTAAAGTCCCGTCCCTTCTAGACTGGCCCTCAGAGGTGGGAAGTAACACATACAAAGATTTTGTTACTGTAGGTGTACTAGGGCTGTCAAAATTGCTCCAAAATGACGTTTGAATATTCGCTCTAAAAAAAACACATAGGTTCGAATATCTATTTTTGCGCATTATGTCAATAACAGGAGAACAAACTAATACAACGAGACATAACTACTTGTATAGGTATTCTCGGGATACAGTACCTCGATAGGAAAACTCTCTGAAGCCTGTGCCATCAACGATACCAATCGGCCTCATGTTCTTTCATATGAACAAAGCAAGTTTCTTTGTGCACGCCTCTTGTCGTGCTGCAGACAAATAGCTGGTGGTGGGCAGTGAAAAATATATAGTCAAGACGTGGCTGTTTAGTTAGAGTTCCAGACAAGTTCAGTTCATGGCATACTCATTTGGGTGCACATTTTTGAGATGTGCCCACATGTAGCTAGTAGTGGAATGGTAAGCTAACTGTAGCTTACACTGCTTGCATACAACTTTATCTTGAGGCTCCGCATTTTTGCCGTCTACAGACCAAAATCTGAAGTATTTCCAAACAGGGCTTTTTAGGTTGAAACCACTCTCTCTGCTGCCGAGTTGGGCTCTGAACTTTCTGCCATTTCGTTTTTCTCTCTACCATCTGCATCTGCCGCAATTTTTGTCTCGTTTCACTGTCAGCAATGAGTGACGCTTGCAAGTGCGACTCCTGTGACCTGTCACTGACCCGTCATACCGTGCACCCACTCGCAAGGCAGCCGCTGATGTGTTTTTTTTTCCACTGTCGAATAGTAATTTTCACAATCGAATCTCCGTTTTTTTTTATATTGGAATATATATTCGAATTTGGAATATTTGTTGGCTGCCCTAACATGTACTGTAGTAGATTTTTCAGGTATTTGTACTTGACAACTTGACAACTTTTACTTTTACTCCCTGCATCTGAACACAAATGTGTGCTCACGCATTAAAAAAAGAAGAAAATGCAGTGCAGTTGAAAATGATGTAGTCTTACGTTTAAATAGGAGGCCTTGTTGGATAACTGTTGGTCCTTGCAGTCGGGGAATGAGAGAGGAAATTGAAGTGTCGATCAAGCCTGCCAATGCAGGACCTAATTCTTGTTTGGATCTACTCGGTGGCAGGGGAGTCCTGTCTGTTAATGAAACACAGCTGAGGAGGTTTTGGCAGGGATTTATGGTCAAAGTAGTATCAGGCAGAGTGTCACAAAATATAATCCACAGGATTTGCATACATGGACACAAATTTGGAATTGTTTTCCTGACTCTCAGCATGATTGTCTTTCAAGGCTTGCGCCACATTTGTTAATACTCACCAGAATCCAGGGTATGCATCAACCCTGGCTCGGTTTAGGCGATGAAAGCACTTTGGTGAAGCTTTTAGGTTCCAACTGAAATGACCCAAATGCAAGACTGTGGGCAAAAAACAAAAAGCAGCTTTAATAATGTACAGCTGAAGTCTAGACAACAAAAAACAGCAGGCAATGAAACCAGAAAAAGGAGGCACAGAGAACAAAAGCTCTGACAGCAGGCATAAACACAGGACTGAGGGGGAGAGGGAACAACACACAGACTTTAATATACCAGGGAAGAAAGACTAATTAGGGACAGGTGAAACTAATTGGGGCGATCAAAAAAGGCAGAAAAAAACCCCCACAAAGAACATCACATGAGGATAAACAAGACAAAATAAAAAACAGGAAACGGCTCAACTGAAACCCAAACCCACAACATAAAGTGAGGTAAAGTTATATGTTAGTAAAACTATTTGTGAGGATTCGTAATGCAGCCACTGTACTTCTTATTAAGACAGTAAACTATTCTCAAACGTCTGCACCACTGCATTTAAAAACCTGTCCTGGGCTGTGTTGTGCAGGATCACAGTTCAGATTAACCACAGGCGTCTCGTGAATGTTCCCATGTCTGCGCGGAGTAGCGAGACAGATAGACAGTTGAAGGGCCCTGAATCCTTTCATCTATTTTTTTTTTTTTTTTTTGGGAAGTAGTCTTGCACGATGTGTGATTGGTTTGGACAGATCTAATTTTCACGAGGCTTCTGAAGGCTCCCCTGTCTCTGTAGTGTGAGAATCCCCAGAGAGCGCAGCGCTGCCTCCAAGGATTGGACAGACAGGCAGACTGCTCGACACAGATGCTGGGTATCTACAGCAGGAATGATAACCGTGCTCATATAATGTTTGGTTAGAACGGAGAACAACGGCTGTGCGATGCTGTACTGCAATTTTACTTTGCTCCGGGGCTAAAAAAGCTGCTGTAGTTGGTAGTGTATCACCAGCAGAGTGAGGATTAATCAAACAGTCAGTGAATTCAAAAAATCTCACCAAGTTGGCAAACGCAGCCAGTGAAATCTTTCATGTCTTCAGCTGCCTGGCATGGCTGCAAATGCACAATGAACATCTCTCACTGCCTGTAAAATCCCACTTATCACTCAGATGATTGGAGATGGTTTTTTGCCGATCTCAGACTGACCATAGCTGAGCATGGCTGCTCTGTAAAGTTGGAGAATCAGCAGTTAATAAACTATGAGAAAAGGTCTTCGCTGCCTGAAAATTGCATCTGAGGTGGCCAAGACGAGAGCATCCGAGGACTAGGCCATGGTGAGAAACGTATTTAGATCCTCAACATATATAACTATCAAAATGTCAAAGTCAGCCATTACAAATAAAAGTCTTTCATGAAAGAAAGAGAAACATTGAAATCAACTAAACCCCAAAAATAGAGCCGGGGCAGCCCTCCACTATTTGAAGGTTGCTGGTTTAATCCCCAGATCCACCAGCTGCACATTAGAATGACCTTGGGCAAAATACTAAATTGCTCCCGATGGCTGTGAATGTGTGTGAATAGCTGAGCATAGATCGATAGGGTTCTTTGGATAGGAAGTGCTGTCTCACTGCTGATGAGCAAGCCTTTCAGTGAATCAGTGTATGAATGTGGAAAGTGCTGTAAAGTGCTCTGAAGGGTCCGTAGACTCGAAAAGCGCCACTGTACATATAATGCAGGTCCATTTATCATTGTATGTACTGTATTCAAAGTCAAGACTCTTCACCAAGGCCAAACAGCTCCCTCTTACTCAATCAAGCCTCGTCCAATATCAAATAACATGTGCTTGATTCTTCTAGATCTGGATTTTTATTCGGCTCTGCATCAAATTGTTATCATGTCACCTAAATACACCCAATTTGCTTTAATCAAGGTCCGTGCATTCATCTATTCCCTGAGAAATGCGTGAAAATGTCAGAGAGATCACCCTGTCTCACAGTGTTTAAGAAAATTTGAAAGAATTATGGATCCGCATGAAACGTTCAAGGGGTCGATTCTGGGCTGTGATCATCCTCCATTTTGTGGAGTTTGGTGGAGGTGATTATATTCAGCCCAGGGAACTGAAATGATGAATATAAAATGACCTTTGAGCTATTTGCCGTTTTCAATGTCATTCAGCGCCGAGATTTAATCTTTTGAGCTTGCTACCAATAAAAAGTGTCGATCAGTTCTTCCTTATATTTGCTCTGCTGGAGGAAAGTTATACAGTAAGGTCACAGAATCTGTATGTGTTATAGTTTTGTGAATCTGTGTTTTCTTATTTCATTCATGCACTTCTTGCATTCAATGTTAAGCGTGAAATATCGTTTGTTTATTATCCCAGTTAGACCCAAACATTATTGCAAACATTATTGCATCACGTTCACATGACTTGTTTAGTGCCTGACTGTCACACTGGGCAGTGAAGGCGACAGCAGTGCACTCACAGGCGAAGAGGCGGCGAAACAGGTGACCGTAGTTTCAGTGTCAACATTTGTAAGCATGGAAATACTGGATATTTTTAAGGAAAACTCGCCTTGCTTGTCGGGACCAAGACTGGATATTTTTCATGCAAATTAAGGCCGTCTCCAGCATTGTGTGGCAACAAAACCGGGTGTTTTTAAGCAGACCCGGAGACATTTCCAGCTGTGTTTGTGGTGACCAAAACAGGTACTTTAAGCCAAACCATGATGTTTTCCTAACCCTAACCAATGTGTTTTTGTTCCTTAAAGGTCCCATGTTATACTGTTTTTCATCAATTTCACACAGCAGTCAGAGGTCCAACAACACTTGATTTGAAATGTATTGCCCCAAACCCATCCGTGGTCCTGAATTTCAGCTGTCTAAAAGTCGCTAAAGTGAGCTCTACTGAAAGCAGGCTGCTTCTGTGCCTGCACCTTTAAATGCTAATGAGCTCCGTCTGTCAACGCCTGCCTTGCTTCTACGCGCCCCTCTCAGGGAGAGGATGCCACTTGCACTAGCGGTAGCATGCGCTGATGTTTACGGTGGATGTAACGCTATGGCTCGCTGAGATGCTTTTGTTCAACCAAACCAGTTCGACCCAGAATCGGACCCAGAAGGAGAAGAAGAAGTACAGACTCTGCGGCTGCAGCAGGACATTTCAGAATGGTTAGCGTGTCTGAATAATGTTAGTTTGTTCGTATGTGTTGTTAAAGATCATGTAGCTAATGCTAGCTTCTACTAACGGTAAAGGTAACTTTTAGTTCTTCATATTATATTGAATGTACCCCATTACAAAACAGCATAAACACATCTTCAAATTTGAGGCACTGTGCAGTCCTCCGTGATCTGCAGTTCTCCATCACAAACGAGAATCTCACAAACGGGGGACTTTGAGAGGGGAGGCCTGCAACATGTAACATTTAAAACCAGCTAGCAAAAGCTGTGTTTGTCTCCAACACAGTCTCCAAACTATTGGACACTGTTTGCATCGTCTCTGTCTCCAGTCTGCACACGTTCCCAGACTTTTTACTGTGACAACCAAGCTCCATCTTAATATTATTAACCTTAAACTTTTCTCCGGTCGCTCAGAGCTTCTCCTTGATCCTCATGGATCTTGAATGCAGCTGACACCTAGCCACGTTCCTGACAGAGCAGTCAATCACTTCTGTCTGCTGCCACACAAACCAGGACGTCATCTGCATCAAATTGAAAGATGCGCCGGACATGAATAAAGAAAACCTGTGGCTAATGTACTTGAAGGAATATAAATAGACATCAGAGGAGGTGACTGATTGTGATGAGCAACAGGAGGCTTTCCAGGGATGAGACCTTTTAGAGCAATTCAATTACCTTCAGGCGCACAGGAAATGTTGGATGTTATAAAGTTTGATCACATCAAGGCTGACAAAAGGATGGGAGGAGACGGCTGTAAACAGGAACATTAATCGAGGCATTATTTAGACTGTAGCTGTATATTTCACAATTCCAGCTCAAGTTAATGCAGAACACATTTCTGCTTGAATTATTGCAGAAATTATCCAAGAGAATATACTGTAGCTTCATCTATCCGTGACAGCAGAGAGATATTTCTGCGTCGACGCAATTAGTCACGGTTGAATATTTTCCGTTGCCTCGGATAATCTGAAAATTGTTGACATTTAGTGCCAGCCCCTCTGACCACTCTTGATTCCTGACAAGCTCGATATGCTCGCGGAAAGTGAAGATGGGAGGATGAGCGACTGCTGCAGGAAGGGGGGGTGTAATCAATACAAACATGAGGCAATTAGTGTAGCACTCATATTTCTTCAGGGAGGTGGGTGTTAAAAGAAAACGTGGCTATCAAAGTGATGTCTGCACCATGCGAGTCATTAATGAGGCACCAGAGCAACTACAGGGATATATTGTTAAAGAGCCTTTAAGAAACCTGCATGGAATTAATTAAAACACAATACAAACCTCTGTCTGTCACACAGCGCTATAGATCATGTGAAAAGGGAGCAGACAGGGAGGGAAAACAGGCCTGGCGGCTCCCTCCCACATGTGTCCTCAGATTTTCATTTTCTGCAACTAACTGAGAGTGGACACCATGTCTGGACTGGGCGGCCACTTTGAAACCAGCGAAATACGCCAATTAACAGGATCTGGCAGGAGACACAAGTGGTGCGCCAAGTGGACAGGACCGAGTCCAGGAAGCGTGATGTCAGCACTCATTTTATCCACAGTCCTTGTGAAACATGCAAATGAGAGGAAACGGGGACACAAAACATTCAGAGGCGCAAATAAACAAACACAAACACGGTGTTTGAGCCTCGTACGCAGCTGGAAATCACTGCTCAGGGGAAGGTGATATGATGTGTTTGGACTTGAACTGTCCAACACACACACACACACACACACACACACACACACACACACACACACACCTGACTAATAGGCCGCAGCTGTCAACAAACGAGAAAGTGGTCATTAGTGCAACAGATCAGTGAGACACAGGAGACGTGAGAGGAGCCCTCATTTAAGAGCAAGGACTTGGACATGATCAGGAAAAAGTCCAACACGGGGATAATTAGGTTCAATCTTTTATTAAAACAACTTTCTAAATCAGGGTACAAAAGCCATGTGATGCAAATGGAGACCTGTTAAGCTGTAACCGGGCAACCTGTGGGCTGGAAAATGATCTGAATGATTGAACTACACAGAAAGCAGCACACTGAGGAAGCAAACTACAGCTACAGCCAACTACAAGCACATGAACACAAGTGAGTCCCAAAAAAAAGGGGGAAAAGTCAGCATTTCTGTACGTCTGGTAACTTCGTCTTGAAGTCAATAGGTTTTTTTTTTTATTGGTTTTTCGGTTAAATGTCTGAAATAAGGTCTGTGGTCATGGAAAAACCCACATTTTAATTAAAAAGCAAAGAGTGCTGCTGGGATGACTTATTCTTCTGGGCTAACCCAGTTAGCATCCACGCTGGTTCCCTCTACATAGAGCTTGTACAGTTTTTGAGTTGGATTTTGGATTATTGTCGAAAATAAACTCTGTGGCAAACGTTTATGATATGTTTTGTTCAGCAAACTAAACCACTTTTGTGATTTTCGAAGCGTAAATTAAATCCCTAGAAGTAAAAAGCTGATGTTAGGCTATAAACAGACTACACTGTGCCGGCACAACCTAAACAACAACTACACTGAGCATCTTACTACAGAGTTACAATACACGTTCTCTGTAAATGGATAAATCTACAAGTTGAAAAGTTAGAGTTAGAATAGTTTGTAACTAGAGTCGGCCTGTAAAGACGGACTAGTGACTAGATGAGTCTCCTTGTTCAGTGTGATGACGTTTAACATCTCATTTAGCCACTTGTTGGCAGCCTCCTTTTTTAAGACATTTTAGTGTTTTAAAATACAATTTGGGGATATTTAATGACATATTTTATGTTGAAGGACAAAATGTGTAAATATCTGAAGCCTGTGGTAACAACAGTTCATATTTCAGGCATTTAACTGCAAAACATTTTTTTTTTTTTAAAAACACTGACACTGAAACAAGGGAACCGGATGTGCAAAGATGCTGACTGATTTATTGGTTTTACGATTCAACACTACAATGCTATTGAAATCTCTTATAAAAGGCGGTTGCGAGCAAGTGGCTAAATGAGACAACAGAAGTTGTCGGAGATTGTATTCCCTCCAAATCTTTTTATAGTGCGCTGTGGGTCAATGATGTACTGTAGCCTGTAAAAAAAACTGTCAAAAATAAGCATTTTTAGACTCTTAATGGTTTATTTCATTACTAATATAAGACATAGCAATCAAATCCAATCCAGTTACTGTTATGAAGGGTTTTAATTAAGCCTGGTTTTAGGACATTTGCTGTTACGATATACATCAAAAATGTATTTTTATGCTTACTGCTGCTATAATGATTTAATTTGATGTTGTTGTCTTGTCATTTCCTTCATGCTGCTTTTTGACCCTGTCTTGGCTAGATCTCACTTGAAAAAGAAATTTTAATCTTACTGTGACTTTCTAGTTATATAAAGTTTATATAACTTTGTAACTATTTCACTGTTAACTGTTTAGAAATAGTGTGTGTGGAAATGTTTTAAAAGAAACCTATGAAAGGTTGGCAGATGATCTGAGAAGTAACAGAGATGCGAGTGTAGAGACGGCAGAAAAAAGTCACTTTCATCTAGTCATTTTTGTCTTTCCTTCTTTCATCTCTTATATTTTATCACCTACGCAAGTGTCCCTGAGCTACGATAATACCACATATTGTGGCACCATCTGGCCCAGAGAGCACACCCTCCTGCAAATATTTTCCAGAGGTCAAACGCTGTGCAAGAGCAAATTTGCAAACACTGAATTGAAAATAGTCCAGTTGTCTCATTGACCTTCCTCAGTTCAGCTGTGCACACAACGGAAAACACTGCCGTGTGCCAATGGTTGGCAAAACAAGTAAAAGGAAGGAAAATAAAATGGAATGAATATGGGATCAATCAGGCTGGGATTTAATTGACGTCTGACACAGTCAAGGTAACAGAAGTGAACATGGAAGAATGTTTTTTTTCTCTCTTCAAGGTAATGTCGATGGGAAGTCTTTTTTTTGTTTGTTTTGTTTTGTTTCATTTACCCAACGGCTCATTAGTTTCTCTGTTGTTGTAAGATTGGGCAAATTACATCATGTCCATTACTCTCATTGCTCAGACTGTGAGCTCGCTGTGTGGCTCCATCGAGCACATATGAGAAATGAATGGGCTTAGAGCTATTTCATTTTTATTATGAAGTGCCTGTTGAGTTGATATGGTCCGCTCAGTACGTGGATGCCCGACACCTCGGTTTATGAGCTCATGAGATACTGTGAGACTGAAATGAATGAAGCAGAAGAACACGGACTGACTCGAAGCGTCAATTAATCAGACTAAAGCTAAAGGGAAGTCATAACAACATCATCCAACTTACTTTGCAGCGCTGGGGAACATTTTGATAAATACCATAAAAGCCACGACTTGGCATCAGCCTGGGAACTACATGACAGTTGGAGATTAGTATTTATCTAAATGAGCTATTGAAATTAACCCCGCCTGCAGACTTCTACAAGTCCCGAGAATGGAAATGTCCAGCATCTGTGCTCAGCTACCCACATTTGAAGGGCAACGCCACTGTTTTGCACATAAGGTTCAGTTTACTAATCATGACAAGTATTTTTTAACCTTATCTGTCTTTAAAATGTCTTCTGCAGCTCTGGAGTTTTGTGAAATCAAGCGTGTGTGCTTGGAGACTACCAACCCGGACTCCTCCCTACTCCTCGTCCCCATCTAGGTGTGCTGAAGTGCCCCTTTAATTTTCCACCCTGATACTTTATTTATAACTGTAGCATAAAAAAACAGGAATGTGGGCATTATTATTTCACGCTGCTCTTCATTTATGCAGAGGTTCCATAAAAAAAAGAAGAAAAAAACCCTCTTACTCACTGAAACTCCAGAGAACTGTCTGAACTCAGCACATCTTTGCTCCTTCGCCGATGTTTCAAGATGTCTCATGAGATGCCAGGTTTAAGACGACAGCTCAACTCGGGCTCCATTCAAATACCATGAACACATTTCACCAGGTTTCTCACATTGTGCTGCAGCTGCTTACTGTGTGTGGTTTAGAAAGGAATCTAATCACATAACAGGGTTTTAAGGTTTTTTCTTTAATCCCCATGGAGAATAAAAGACACAGAGGACAGAAACGCTGGTAAAAAATAAGAACAATCACAATATATATAATTTTAGCTAATACGTAGACAGCAAATGACAGAATAATACATATAACCACTACTTGCTTTATAACAAAATGTACATTTCAATCACCTGCAACAATCCATGCAGCATTTGGATGTTATTCACCATCAATAAAAGGAGTGTGTTAGCTTTGTTAGCAAACAAAAAACAAACCCTCTCAGTATAACAACCTTAGTGTTATATTACATTCTATGTATGTCACTCAACATACACTCAAAGTAACACATTTCACAAGGACACTTGACCTTAAAATGAAGAAGGAAAGTGCTTTACAACACAGAAATAATAGTAAGACATGCACACTGGGAAAAAAAAGAAATAAGATGTATTGTTCAATGTAAGAAAGCACTTGAGGCATTTGAGAAAATGGCAACAAGTACAACAGTCAGGAGAGAAAAAGTAAATTGCTACAGCTAGTGAACTGAAGAGTTTTTCGACTCGGAGTCAGACAATCAAAGAGGTCTTTAAAATCTGAACTCTGTACTCCGAAACAGACAGTAATTACCTCGACTGATCGCAGCAAAACAAAACAAAAAATAATGGCAGCATTTTAAATGGAATAATGAAAATAATGAAATTCACATCTTTGTTCAGCGGACCGCAACAGCCAGACGTTTTAATCAGGAGTATTTGTTAAAGCCTGCCACGTTCTGAAGGAGGTGACCTTCAATTTTGCTTTTTAACTTTGTGCTGTACAACAACGAATAATCGGACCTCATTCCAATGCCACTTCTGTTTCAGAGCAGCTGAGGGCAAGCGATGCTTTCACTGTGTGTGTATGTGTGTTTGTGTGACTTTTTTGCACATATACAGCGAGGTGCAAAGGGACAAGTCTACTTCAGGTTTTAGGGGCAGACAAAAACATTTCCAAGCAAATTTCTCTGCACAGAACATGAAATTAGGCCAATTTAAATGATCAGTTCAAGCTGTGGATGAAAACACAGGAGCAAGAATCAGAAACTAATAAGAATAATTAAAGGAACAGGTCAACATTCTGGGAAGTGGGCTTAGCTGCTTTCTTTTTTGGCTGATAGTTAGATCTCACAGCGAGCTGCTGGTGGTCTTATCTGGGCACAAAGACTAGCTAGCTAGTTAGCTACTGAGACGTCTGCAAACTAACTGAGGTTGTTTTAAGGTAAAGGACCACAGTAGATTGAAACAACAGAGTTCTTGTGACCTTTCGATTGTACCTTAGGATGTAGCCCCCCCACACTGCGTCCTACCTTTAAGCCACTAAAAAGAATCGAGACACCCCTACCCCGTAGAGGTGACATGCAGAAAGAAGGGATAGGGCAAATGGCGAGAGGTGTATTGGGATTGGGCTTTTGGGAGTTTAAGGGGTACATGTAGATTAATTTTTTCCCCCTCGGTCGAAGCTGCTTCGCCTTCTTCCATTCTTTGTGCTAATCTAACCAGCCTCTGGCTGTAGCCTCATATACCACACAGATATGAAAGTGTTGTCCATCTCGTTGAACCTCTGGCAAGAAAAACAAATAAGCATTTTTCCCAAAGTCAAAAGTTAAACAAAACTCCTTCTAAACAAAAAAACCCAAACATTTTAAAGTATTCAGTATTTCGCCTCCCACTCTGCTCACACATTCACTCACTGTGTTACTAATTCACAGCGAATGTGTCCACCGTCACCCTCCTGCGAGCCACAGATGATTCATGGGGGCCTATAAAAGGGCGTATTCTCCATAATATACTGTATAATACATCCTGGGGTATTCTTCCAGTGTGTTCTAGTGCAGAACAATGGAGTGTTTGTCGAGAGCACAGCCTGAAGCAGCAGAAATTGTTGGCAACATGCGACCTGCAGCCGAAGAAATGCTGCAGACAAACCACTGCATCAACAAAACGATAAAACATATAAATAACACAACGGAGGACGGAAAATGAACACAGGGAACACGGTGCTCTTCTTCCGGTTGTGAGGGTTTAAACAAATCTTCAAATAATGCACCACAACACACCTCAAACATGTCTCCCAGCACAGACACGTAATTCCTTGTGTTGTCGTGAAGCGCTTTACGATTCATGGTGGATTTACCGTACAGCAGGGGTAAAGCTGATTGGTGGAGAGCTGCCAGATGACGGCACAATCACGAATCATGAACAACAACTTAAAAAAGATATACTGTACGTTAATCATGTAACATGCACGGCATACCGCATGAATTCCCGCCTCAGTATCAAGGGCACATTTCTCCAAGGAAAAGAAGGAAGTGTAATTTTGAACTCTTCCCGAGGCCCTGAATTTATCTCCAGGTTTTCCGAACAGGACCAATCATACTGTAAGATGTTTCTGCTTTACATATATCGCGTGGTGGATACTTTGATCCGCAGCCGCTCTGAGCGCTGGTCTGCAGCGTACGTCTCGAGCACATGTTGTCCCAGAGGAAGTCGGAGCCATGACCCTGCCTGTGTTGCGTACGCCTCCTATCGGCTGGGCTACACTGGGAGGAATTTAAAGCAGGGCTTTTTTACATTTCAATGACGCTCTTGTCAGCTAGGTTGACTTACAATGAGTTTGGAGTTTGGCGTCTTTGTAGGCGCTGAGGGTACACTTCTCAGATCAGAATTTCCTGTTCCTCACGCACTCCAAGCTACACACAGAAACACAGAGGGCAGAGTTTGGGATATTTGCAGGTCAAACGGACGTCTGACTAAAACTGGGATCGATCTGAAAAACATTCCTCCAGACATCTGCTATTTCTGGGGCTTTCAACTATCTCAGAGAATCTTTATCAGGGAGAAGACTTTGAGTTATATTGGAGATCGGTCAGTCGACACACTAGCTCAGGAGCTGTCATGATTTAATCTATAGCGCTTCTAAGACTTCCCGTCAGTGTGCGTGAAAGACAGAAATCATCAACTGAATTGTAAACAACTCAACTCAGGAACAAACTAAGAAGCTACGCCTCAGTATTATGTTTGTTTCTACTTCGTCATAAAAACATTGAAGATTAAAATTGGACTGATGAAGGACCAACAATCGACGACTTTGACACAAAAATCAAGCTGTCATTTTTAAGTTGCATTAGGAAATGGTACTAATGATATTTTGAACTGATGTTGAAGACTAACATCAATAAACATTTGAAGACATTTTCACTTGTCTTTATATCATCAAAAAAGGCACATTTTAAAATATGTTTTGTTTTTTCAACAGCTGTTTGCAGGATGTTAACAAATGGTAATCTTATGATGAAGATCAGTAATATGTGTTGTTTAGGGGATGACTGGCAATTGACCTGTTCAGTTGTTTAGATATGACGTTGTGTTAAGACACAATGAAAACTTTGTTTCTGTGCCATTCATACACTTAGGTTGACAAGTTCTGTTGTTCAAAAAGTTTATGTTATCAACATTCACTTGTGATGTTATGATTTTGCTATATAACTATAATAACTATACTGAAAATGGCAATCTTATGTCAGTCAGAAGGAGGCATCAGTATTAAACTGAGACTGTTAAGAAGTCCTTGTGGTGCATTTAACTGTTCAGATATATTTTCTGCAAATTTTCCATCTTAAAATGAAGATCTAAAGTTCACTGCGAAGCCTTTGCCACACTGCCATGAACGTCGACTCTGGGGGACGAATGCTGAATATTGGCTTGACATAGTTATACATGCTCAAATGTTGTAATATGCTTATACAATCCTCACCACACTATAATATGTAAATTCCCACATGGCGAAAATACACAGGACACGACCTCACAGTCCTCAGTGGGACACTAGTTACAGCTAAGACATCCAGCACCCAGCCAGTTTTAACCTACGTGTCATTTGACCCGTAAATCACCAATTCACTGCCCACTGAGAAATAGCCCCACATGTAGTGTTATAGTAAACATTATTCTGCAGGAGGAGTGAGAGTGTGCAGCTTAGCTGCAGTACATTACAGTCGTCAGGGGCCCTGTGCATCAAGGCGCCTAAATTAGAAGTCTTTGAATCCTTCCAGTCCTCCCCTCTGGGCCGCCGCTCTGACCAGGACACTAATCACAGCCTGGGGAGGGGAGACACGGTCACAGTCAGTGAGTGTCTCAGCCCTCCGGAGCAACCAGCCAACCTCCACACCTCAGCACTTCGCTGATTATTCTTCACTGTCCTGGAACAGATGCATTCAAATGTAATGGCCCAAACCAGGAGACACGCACGCTGCGCTCAAAGACAAATGGGAAGATGTGTTCACACAGTGATACTGTACACAAAGAGGCACAAAGCTGGATGAGAGCATGAGCGAGGGAGACGGAGCATCTTCCTCCGTCTCCATACAATGAACTGCAGAGTATATTGCAGGCACAAAATGATAATAGAATACAATTAACTTCAAATGGTTTCACTGCACACATAAATCTTTCCCTCTGCAGGGTCACAAATGATTTAACTCCTTCCGTAAGGATGGAGTTTATAATTGCACATTGCTCTATGTGCTGTGATGCTCACATTGTCAATGGCACACTGTTCAAGAGCGTTAGGAACTTTTCTCTGCAGAATAAATTAGCAATCCGTCCGGACATCACGCCAATGGCAAAACACGTCTCCTAAAATGCAATTTCACAGCATTAGAAAAAAAAAAAAAAAGCTGACATCTTTAAGTTGTGTGAGTTACCTCACACAACTGAGCATGACGTTAGAAAATCTGATTCACACCGACACATCTGGTTCACCTTCCAGTTTGACTGAAATCTGTTTTGTACTCGCCTGTAGTATTTCGTTTTTTAAAAGACCTTGTTCGTTGCAGCTTCCTTAATCAGACCAGAGTGAATTGAAAGCTGCCTTCAGTACTCCCTCCGTTTGAGATGAAGGCTTAGTGATACTTGTTATAGATTAATTACAGCCTGACAGAAGAAGACGAGACACCCAGAGGAAACAGAGTAGGCGAGCTCATCAGATGTCCATGGCAACGTGACTCGTGTCTTCGACTTCACTCCTGAACAAAAAATTGAATGCAGCCTTTTTCCGATGTACGGCGCCTGCGGAAACATGAGCTGCTGAGGTCACTGCAAGTTGATGGATGTTTTTTTCTTCCTCATGTTGTTTTCTCCTGTTATATTTTTTTTTAGTCTTCGAGACATCCTTTGCTCACAGAGCAGCAAACGGATCGAACAGTCAATGAAGAGCGGCGTGCCTTGCGTATTTCTTCAGCTCTCAGATTCAGGAGAAGAGACTTAATTTTCACAAAGTAGGAGATATGTTTTTGCTGTACGGTCCGGTCAAACCTTAACTGGAACTCAGCCTGACTGAGTGGCAAATGTCAGAAAACTGGATATGAGTCATCCAGGATGTGCCGAGCAACCCCCCAGCTACACTTTTCTTATTAATATGGAGTGAAACTTGTGCCAAAATGGATGTTCACGCACGTCAGGGAACGCGCTTTCTGTCTATGTTGAGATTCAGCTGTTTCCCAGATGACGATGATGATAATGATGATGATGATGATGATGATGACGACAATGATGATGATGGTGTAGTATTTCCACGTTGGTTCAGCCAGGGTCACGACAGCTGCCAGGACGGGTTGAAGAACTTAATGGCGTGAGACTTGGCCCACTTGGCGAACACAGACTTCTCCGTGATGAAGCGGTGCCCGCCGTAGGGGGCGCTCTCGTGGAGCAGGTACTCTGCACACTCGTCACGACTGCCCGCCTCGTAGTAGTGGTAGGGAACCCTTCTGTAACCCTCCGTCCTGAAGAGCAGAGGAAAAGACAAAAAAGATGTGATTTTTAAATGCCGATTTAGTTAAAACCAGGACATCTTTTTTATTTCTTTCAGGTCCTATTCTGTACAACGCTGATCCCGAAAAACAAGCTGGGACTCATTAATAAAACAGAATGTGCAACAGATAACTGAAAACATTACAAAGCCAACATATTTAACATTTTCATAGACCTTTGTAAACATGTGCTTATTCTGAATTTGATGCCAGTAACATGTTTCAAACAAGTAAGTATTTCTTTAATCTATTTTTTCTTACCACCAATAGGAAGTATTTGAGTCTCAAACATCTTCAAAACAAATGACTACGTTTTCTATGTTGAACATTTTGTTTGTTTTTTCTTGGCCAAGTATGTTTCTGCAAAAAATGTTAAAACTGGACGGTTCTTTACGTTGTGACTTTACGTTTGTTCAGGTTGAATTTTCTCTTTCTCTCATCACAATGCTGTGCTTTTGGTCTGTTTTGGTTTACACACAAAACCCACTTGGTAATGGTTTGAAAAACATCCTCTTTCGAGATGTCTCCGCAGCTCCTTGAAAAAAACACCTGGTTTTGTCGCCATAAAAACCTGGTTCAAAATGTCTCTAGGTGTCCTTAAAAATATCCAGCTGTATGACTC
This sequence comes from Sparus aurata, assembly GCF_900880675.1. Classification (NCBI taxonomy): domain Eukaryota; kingdom Metazoa; phylum Chordata; class Actinopteri; order Spariformes; family Sparidae; genus Sparus; species Sparus aurata. Next base: position 14,898,701 of record NC_044207.1, on the reverse strand, counting down.
AGCTTTGTTGGCTTGTAGTAACGCCACCACCTCCCCCTCTGCCTCCTGCTGGCGGCCAATAAGCACATAATGTGACTGTGATATGCCACGTTTGGTACACGTACACCTCAGAAGTTATGTTAACATTATTTTATTTATTATCGACGGCTGAGCAGGAGGTACAAACCAAACTTTGAGTTTTGTGGACACCTCTTAGTGTTTTGTGGCTTCCTGGCCCGAATGAAATGAAGTGTGCCTCCATTAACATCAGAATTTAATAATATCAAACAAACGAGTGAAGTAAATTGATGAAAGTGATGTAAATTGAATGAGATGTGACAGGATGTATTTGATTTAGCTCAGCAGGTGATAGATTGATCGGTACATTACATTACAACATCACAGTAAGGGCACAAAGAAGCGTTTTGCTGCAGTTATTTCATGTTCAGCTGACTCATATACTTGACTGTGCAATATGAGTTCCAAGTGCGTCTCCTACTGCAGTTACTTTTGTTGTGCACGTAAACAATAGATATAATAGAACATTGTTTTAATATCGTTTTGCTTGCAAGACACTATTTAGAGCCAGCGCACTTCTGCGCCCGTCGGGACAAATTCCAGTCAGCAACAGTCCTTGGATTTAATTGGTTCAGCCTTTAAAACTATTATCTGAAATAATAATCGAACTAAATTATTTAAACTACTAAACTGAAGATCCTTCAGGACTGTGTTCAGCAGTTTGAACTGATGTCGCCTCAGGCAGAATTTTCCCCTCAGCAGGTCTACCTCGTTCGGAGAAACAGGAGCTGCTGTTTGGCGGCCAAGTGTTTTCCAATAAATACTCTTCCGACTGAGCTGCATTTATCTGGGAAACATCACCATAAGATTCATTCTTACTCCATCTGAAAACATCGCACATTAATAGGTAGGAAAGTTTGGCCGTTCTGAGCTGATGAGTCACTCTGTTTACAGTCATCTTCAAATGATTCAAATGAACGAGGAATCAATGAGGAGCAGTAGAATCGAATCATTGTGCAATCTGCAGTTGATTTCTAATTGAAAGTGACGGCTTTATGAGAGGACGACTTGTCTAACAATTTCATTTGCAGACGGAACACAGGCGGAAGAGAAACAGCCAGTGGGTCCATGGCAAGCAGGAAAAAAAAAAATCTATGGCGGCCTGCCAGCTTACAGTAACAAACGGCCCAATCACTGCCTCTCCTCTCTCCGTGTCACACCAGAGTTAACACATAAAATCAATTTCACTCTCTCTGCAGCACCTGTTGAGGCTCCATTACCGCACAACTGGTGAGGTCAGTTTTGACTAAAAGCTTTGAACGCCGTCACACAAAACATCACTTCTTCCCTTTGCACAGGGTCGTTCGGCTGCCAACAGTACTTTGTGTGACACTAAATTGTCCATTTGGAAAGTCAGTGGAACACAATATCCTCCTGTCTCACGCGGGAAGGGAAGAAAATAAGTGAGAGACAGGCGGGGAGACAGAGAGAGAGGGAGAGAGAGAGAGCATCCCCTTAACTGCCTCACTGAATCATAAAATCCTCCGTGCTGGTTGAATTATCACTCCTTCTGCCGTGTGTCTGGGGTTGTTTATATTCCAACTCCTGCTGTGCACAGGGAACACGGAGAGGATAAAAGGCAGGATTTTCACCGCGCATTAGGTAAGAGTGTTTGATTTGAGGGGATAGAGGGAGCTCAGGTTGAGCTGAGTGGAAGGGAGACGTAAGGAGGAGAGAGGTGGCGGGCCCATCGAGGCTGACATCACTCGAGACCGAGCAGTCATGCCCGGGGCAACCGCATCTAGTTTGTCATCCCTCCTATGGCCTCGCAGTCAGACAGTAATCACTCACCCTAGAGTCAGAGAGGAGACGACAGGCCTGTATACAAATAAAACCTTAAGCAGAGGAGAAACTGGGCGCTGCAGCCCAGCCGCCCGCCTCCGCGGAGACTCTGCAGCCTGCTGGGTATTCTAGGCAGGAAAACATAATGGTATTCACAGCACAGAGAGCCCAATATGGATTTCAGCATAGAAATTCAGCCATTAAATCCAAACTGAGGCATTGGAAATGAATTCCAACAGGCAGTCCGCAGTTATGGGAGGCTGTGATTGGCCAGCGCCGCTGTGAATGTGAATCTAGTTTTCAAAGTTTTTGCAGGGACGTGGACATTTTTCATCCTAGCATGGAGGAAGGTGGAGGGGGGTGCTGATAGTTGGTGTCTTACTTGCAGTAGGTGTCATTTATCATGCCGTAGATATGGATCTCTTTGCACATGTCCATGGCGAGGATGAGCGTAAACCAGCCGGTGCTGAGGTAGGAGCCGGACTGGATCCTGCAAAACACACACAAAGACATCTCTTTGACTCTAACAACCATTTGGATGAAACAATAATACATTTGTATCAAGATAAAAATATCCATAGCGTGTACAGGACTTGTGTGACCTTTGTACTCTTGTCTCTTTTGCGCTTGTAATGCAGTTGATCTGAGGGTTAAAATATTTCAAACAGCTGTTCTTATTGTAGGTTGCTCTGGATACAAATCTCAGCTTGGGATAAAAAATGCAAATTTAAATGTAAATGCATCTCCAGCACAGTGAGACAGCCCTCAGGTACGAACCATTTGTCTGTCTCACTGTAAGATTCACATGAGTCGTTTCTTTGGTATTAAAAACACCACTTGCAGCCTTAAAGGATAAGTTCACCCGAAAATGTAAATTTCTGTCTCTTTCTCATCACCCCCATGCTGAAAGTTGAAAGTAAAGTTTCAAAGCAGCATTCCCCTAAACAAAGTTAGTGGCTGCAGACTTAGGTTGCTGGGAAACTAGCAATATCCAAAATTTCACGATATTTTCCCGCCCAAATATCACAATAGACGATATCATTGTCACTCCGGCCAAGCGGACCACACATTTGTGGTTTTGCCCTGTTTAGCTTACAGCAAAGACAACATGCAGCCTCATTCAAATCACTTTCCTCCCACTCCAAACAGAAAATACCGCCACACACGCCAGCACGTGCATACAGCTTCGTCGAGCCGATTGAGCTGAAGTCACCACCCAAGTATCAATGCACACTGCCTCCGACAGCTCCGTGTGCATTTTCTTTTCAAAATTAAAGCCTAAAGATGACGTAACAGCCATTCACTATTCAACATTGTGTAAAATATAATGTATATACATATATCAGTAATATTGCATATCAGCCCATGCCTATTTAAAATGTTTTAAAAACAACCCCGACGAAACATAAAAGGGCTCCATACAGCTTGTGCAGCATGATCCAATTCTCTTGAAGCCTTGAGATCACAAATTGACTTGAAAATAGGTTATTTACACCCTTTAGAAAGCCAAAATCTTCGCTGTAGCTGCTAAATTAAAACGGCTGGGTGAGTCGAGGGTGTAGATCACCTCTTCTCAAATCAATTTGGGATCTCAAGGCTTCCGGAGACTTTAATAAGGATTCAACATTATTTAAGTCTGCTGCTACTTCAGTTACTTCAAAGAACACTGCAACCTTGTCCTGTTGTGAAGCTCCAGAAATGTTTTTGTGGACTCCAAAACTAACTTTCCATCGGCATGAAAGCGAGTAGATAATGACTGAACTCATCCTTTACTTGGTTAAACAGGTTGTAGAAATCCAGTATACAAAATGTTCAAAGGCTGAGTAAAGAAACACACTTCATTGGGTTGTTGAACATCTCACAACAACAAGCCGGCAGCAGTACACATGCCGTCCCCTGGGAGCGATGCAGGAGCCCCCGTGGGCTAATCAATAACAACCTTCACAATCCTTTCATCAGCGTCAGACCTGTGGTGTATGAGTGATGATCTATCAAAGTTTAAAAAGCTTTGATCATTCTCAAGCACAGAGCGCACAGCCGAGATGCATCTTCACTCGAGGTTTTGTCGAAAGCAGAACAATAAACTCAGAAGTGGGTCATGAAACGTAGACCTGCTGCCCCCACAGGGCAGGTGGCCCCGCACTCCCGGAGGGCCCCCCCCGCCCCGCGCCTTTCAGCAATGCATAACACTACAAGGAGTCTTAGACCTTGAATAAATTAAACAGAGTGCACAGTGTGATACTGATAATGAGGAAAAAATAGTCGCATCACCACAGCTTGAAACAGTATCAGCACAGAGATTATGGAGGGCCACAGGTGTCGAGGCCACTCTTTGGACAACAAACACAGCAATTAATAAATACTAAAATATATATATAAAAAAAGAATAAACCAATAAATTACACTATTTTTTTGGATCCTAAAATGGATGATAAGGAGGAGGATTAATAAAAGATCATTAAAAAATGGGTCAAATAAAAAGAGATTTATGAAGAGAATGACATCAATCAATAATAACATCAATACAAATATTTAAAAAAATTTATAAAGGGTTTGATACAGAAATAGGTGCTTTTCCATGTATTTATTTAACTTTTATCAGTTTATGTGGAAAATCGTATTAAATCCTATTTCTAATGTCCAATCACAAATCAATTACTGTAATGCTTTTAAACCAATTTTAATACTCTGGCTCCCAGCAGAAAGATAAAAAATAACAAAAAGTGGTCCCCAAAAACAGCAAATCACAGTCAAAAGCCCAGCAGAATTTACTGGAACACACATAACAAATATTTGGAAAAGCAAACCCTGTTGGCTGATCAGCATCCAGCCATTGTTCTCAGCAGGTACACTGGACAGCTCCTGAATCACTGGCCGTTCCAGGATCAGGACCCTGGACAGCGCTCAACACAAAAGCTGGTTCACAATGTTCTAAATCGGTTTCCTGACATTTTGGTCTCATGATTCCTTAAAAACTGACTGTATTCCGAGTAGAACGGCACTCAGTACAGCTACAGAGTTTCAAGAACATTAAAAAAAAAGACATATATGTATTTTTTTTGTTTTGTTTTGTTTTAGATTTTTTTTGATAGATCGATATATAGATATAGTTATATATCTATATGTACATATATATAGATATATATGGTCTAAAATGATTGTTTTGTTTATGTTTGCATATGTTCTGACAGTTATAGCCATTGGAATCACATGGTATCCGTGTTTTGTCAGAGGAGTCCTGGGAGTTGCCAGTTTGTGGAAAAAAAACCCAGCGTACTGTTCTGTCCTAACATTTGGTATTTAGTGTTAGAAACATTAGCCAGTGCAATAAACTGGCAACCATTTGAGGGGTCAGATGATGAGCAACGGTGAAATGAAAGGCGGAGAAGACACATTTAGGGAAGTGGCTATATGTAATCGATAACTTTAAATCTGGTAGATCTGGAACTCTTTTTGGATCTGCATGACTCATAGATACCAGCCACCCTCACGCAGTTTGTTTTTTTTCATAAGATCCATGCACTTTGCCCTGAGAAATTGATGAAAATGTCACAAAACAACAAAATCTCGCCATACGTTAAAGCATCAAAAGTTAATGGGGTCGATTCTGGGCTGAGACCCATTGTCCAAATGAATTTCTGGAAAAACCGATCAGTAGTTTTTGTGTAATCCTGCTGACAAACCAACTAACCAACCAAACAACAAACAAATGGACACAAGTGAAAACCTTAACTGCAATGCAACGATTAGAGAAAGCAGAGAAATGTTTTCTCTTCCGTCCTATCCTGTTATTCATCTCTTGACCCATGAAATTTGTTTTGCGACTCCTATTTTGGGAACCACTGTTCTAAATGACCTCTACGACAAAGCATGCGGATGCTTTAGGCTGTTGCTGATCTACTTATAGTCATTACGCCTTGGAACAGCTAAACAGGTTATTTCAGATGAGTAAATTTCAGTTCTCCAAACAAAACTGGAACCATATCACAGACTAAAACCCACACAAAGCTCTTCAACTCATTGAAATCATTCAGTTTCCACAGTGTTGTGTGGTAAACACATTTTATTTTGTTGTGAATCAGACATAATTAGATATAAAAAATACTCCTTTCTCTCATATTGTTGTGCAGTGAACGCAGCTGGGATACGACTGATGCAGGCCTGAATGATAACTAGGGGGTTATTTTCCAAACAATTCACGGAGCGGAAACATAATTTCTTGCCTCTTCTCTAATGTCAGTTGAAAACAGGCAGAGAACACTGTTTTCAAATTACAGAAAATAATTACTTGTGATTACGAGCTAATATTAACATCGACCTTATTAAAGCAGAAAAGGGGACACGGCAGGGGTGGATGACGGCACTGAGATGGGTCAGGATAAAAAAAAGACGAAGAGAAGAGATTTGCATTGCAAGGCAGAGAAAATGTTGTAGTTGAGTTTAAAATCTTGACCTTTAATCTGAGAGACCTCATAAGGCCAGTGGCTATAATCTGTCAGGTTTGTGTAGCAGCTTCTGAGTCGAACCGAAAGCGTGGACGTTAGAACCAGGCGATGATTCGTTCATTTTCAACAGGTTGGATGGCTTGATTCAATGACCAAGGGTCCAATGTGACAAATGCAAAGTGAAAACATAGATCCATATCATCATTTTCAAGATTCATCTTTATTTTTAAATTCCCCTGGCGTCATGTGTTACCTCGTCTGTCCGGGCTCACCTCCTTCCTAAAAAGTTAAACATTGCCAGCACCAGGTAGCAAGAACAGGACGATGAGTATATTTACTCCCTTCTCAGGAATAAATCAGCAGTGTGGAAATATTTTGACTTTTGAACAGGCCCTCTCACTCAGCAATCCGCTTACTTGTCGCTCTTGCTCATTAGCTGCTCTATATAAAAAAAGCGTATGCAGGCTGGAATTCAACCAGGTTGTTCTGTCGGGAGGTACAGTGACTTACTTTGCCAGCGCAAAAAGAAAAGTTATAAAAAGACATGAATATGTAATAAGTAAAGCTACCAGCAGAGGAGAAAGGCTAATTTATGCAATGCAAAAGACAGTGTTTTGTCTCCTTGTTAAAAATGTTTCATGTGTGTTGGTGGAGTCATTTTAAAGTCAACTTTACTGATAATTATTAAAGGAATCTTACAGATAACTGATGTAATACTGTTTTGTAATGAAACTTGTAGTGGAAGTATGAGTCATTTACACACAACATGCAAATAAAGGGATCAGGTTTAAAAATAATGTGATTCCCCTCAAACAACCTCTGTGCCTGCACTATTTCTTCGACATTTGCCCCATCTAGTTTGCTTGTCTTCCTGCTCCTCCTCTGCAGACTGTAATCCTACATCATTCTAACATTCTTCTTCTTCTTTTAAAAGGTCTGTCTGGAAATGATGGCTCCAGTGGTTCATGAGCATTTTTGTGATGTAAATTATGATTTGCTCGCAACGTTTTACACTTAAAAAATGATTTGACTGTCAGCTATGGATAAAAACTATTATGAAGTGTCACATCCATGTATTTGTCCCAATAATCTGTGGCGTACGGTTAAATGCTGCATATATCGTATTGCCATATATGTTTCCAAACAGCAGTAATAGAAAATCTGGCTTGGGGTAAATTATAATTATTGCTATTCCCATTGAGCTGGACTGTATCAGCGTATCAGTATCTGATGTGCTGCTTTTTGTACATATTGTCCAACATATAGATATCAGAGTTGTTCTACCTAATAATATTGGTATCGGTTTTAGATACTCAAGGTGAGCTCTTATCATTGACAGTTCAGCTGTGTTCTTCTTCCTTTTGTCAGAAATTAACCTCCGTTGCTGCTGATTAACAAGTAAAATGTGTCATACCCTCCTGTGCTCGTGAGGATTTGTTCTTAAGATGTAGCGACAGTGAGTAGAAAATGATAAAGTTTTCATGAGCTAGATCATGGTTCAATTATTCTTTTTTACCACATGGCCAGAACCAGGGCTTTAGAAAATATGCTCCTATACCAGTTAACAAAAACTGTCCAATCTTTTTTATTTATTATTTGGAATATTAGCTGGCGGAGGGATGGAAGCGTTCATATCTGAAATATCTCAAAAACTACTGGATGGAGTGCCACAGAATTTTATCTAGATGTTCATGGTCCCCAGAGGATGAATCCTACTTTGGTAACTCTCCCTCCAGCACCACCATGAGTTGTCTTAGCTTGAGTGAATTACCTTTCCAATTATTTGATGGAATTCATGCCCCTGTCAGAATGAATTATAATAATGATTTTAATAACTCCTGAACTTTTCACCTCAAGTCATCATCAGGTGAAAATTCTAACTTTGAAAAGTTACCGTCTCCACTCAGAGATATATTCACAGGACCTGTTCCGGCTATCTGTCCCACAAGTCCATCCTGAAATAGAAAAAAGGTTTGTATGCTTCTCCTGCGGCTTGGAATTAGTTGTAGGATGATTTGGTTCCGAGGCAGCTGGCCACTTCAGGTGTTTTTAAAAATAACTGACATAAATGCAAGAAGGCTGTAAATGCTTTCATTGATTGCCCATGGTTGATCCAGGACGCTATGACCCTGAGTCTTAATTTGTGTAATTTATATGCTGTAATCTGAAACTTTAGCCAAGGCAACAGGGTAAAATGTTGGCACTTTATGTTCCTGCAATCCATTGATGTGTTCACAGCTGTACATGTCAGGCTACTGACCAAATAACCACTGCAACACATACTGTTCACATGTGTGTACAGCATTGTAGCTGTTAGCAGTTAACATTGTCACTGTGAGGATGTTAGCATGCTGACTTTAGCATTTATCTCAAAGTAAGTCTTTCCCCAAGTATGGCTTTACAGCACTGTGAGCGCAGTTTAAGACTCATCTTATGTTATTGCTCTGTGATTTACAACCCAATCAGCCGAATAAATGTTGGCAGTGTATGTTTCTGCAAACCAAGGATATGTTGAAACTCTACTTTCTTTGTGTTGCAACTTATTTAGGTTCCATTTTCAATTTTATGTTGACACAGTTTTTTCCTAATTCTTAGGAAAAGATTCTGTTTAGGCAAAAATAAAACTGTTTTGGTCACCACAAATGTGCCACTAAATTGTCCTGCAGTCTCCTTGAAAATATCAAGCTGTGTCACGCTTACGTCATTAAAACGTTGTCACTGGCTTGGCTGCTGGTTTGCCCGTGGCTCCATCACTATTCCTGTCACCTCCTCATATGAGAGTCAGGTCACAAGCATGTAATGTGAACTTGATATGACACGTTTTGTAGAAATATAAATATGGCACACAGTCTTCGACACGTGCAAATGTGAGCAGATCAGTGTTTTGTGGAAAAGTTCCTTTTTTTATCTGGCGACTGGGCTGTAATATTGTATAATACTGTTTCTTGGCTTAAACTTAGTCATTCAAAAATATTAGAGAAACCTTAAAAACTATATTAAACTGTTAATTATAAAAAAACCCTGTTTCAGTGGACTAAAACAAAAGTGCAGAGGGCATCAGCAACTGCGACCCTGATCGGCTGTAGAAGAGCTTGCACAACTCCCATCTGTTTATCTTTGGTTTTAGAATGATCATTTATTAGATAAGTAAATACGGCAACTCTGTGCGACCACACCAAAGCCAAACCCTTCAGCCGACTAAACTAAAACATTTTCAAACATCCACACTGCTAAGATGTGCGTTTATGGCCCCAAGTGCTCAATGTAGCTGGGCTTTTAGTTTTGATAGCCCACCAAACTGTCGCTCACACACAGGCACTGGGGTTGTCGGGAGGTGAAATTAAAAAAGAAACACAACAATTTGTCCTAATAAGGGAGCGGAGGAGCACAGACGGGAAATGGCACATTATCACTGATACACAGCTCTGCAGCTCGCAGCCGTCAGAGCTGTCAACACATCACTATTAGCCTGCATTATTCATTAGCCATTTGCCACTCTAGTAGTAGACACACATACTCACACACACATATACATATATTCACACACACATACACCGCATCCCCAAACGAGCGCTGAATGTCCTGGAGCAAAAAACCTTGCTGGAATAAATAAAAGTGGGTGGGAACTGCTGACCTGATAACTAACATTTCAAAGCAGATGTATGGGAGTGGAGACCCAGAGCGGGCGGCTGATAGAATTCAAGGTCTACAGCAGCCAATGCGTTTACCTATGGCAATTATTATGGGACAACTTTGCAGAGAGGATGCTCTCATTGTGTGGCCAAATTAAAAAATTGATAAGACGCGGTGTGAAGCTGCTTTGACAGGCGACAAATAACACACAGAGCCGGAGGACAGAGAGAATGCAATTTGCTTGTTGTTTTTCTTTTTTAAAAGCACTAAAACACAGCCTTTAAGTCCAAGATGGAAAATAAAGGTGTCATGAGGTCTGACTCAACCCTGTCTGGCTTTATACCCAGTCTCTTTCAGTCCCCACTGCTGAGGCATTCCTGAAAAATGAAACATAATAAATTGTGTTTGGGCACGAACAGAGGTGGGTGAAGAAAGACAAAAATGAGAAAGCTCAGTTTAATCTGTCCTTGCTCTCTCCCACACACAGCTGAGACAAGTGAGGCGGGAGTGATTGGGGCTGACGTGCTAGGACGCTGCGGCGCTACCAGCACTTGGAAATGAAGGGTGTTTGAGAAATGAAGTCAGACACCCTGAGCAGGGTCTAAGTAAATAATCCCCCAAGTCTGACTGAGCTGGAGCTTATTGTGCTTTACCTGCCGAGCGCCAGAGGCTAAGAGCGATGGAGAACTGCCCAGGATCTGTAAGAGTCTCCTCCAACGCCGACTCTGTTCAATAACTCGCACTTGACATTCACAGCAGGGGAGCTGTCCGTGTGTGCGAGAAAATCCGCCATGACGACCGGTTGAATCGAACCGTGCCTTATAGTGCCTCTGCAGCTGCACAAATATGATATGACACCTGTCAAAAATACTTAGTGGGATATAACTCAACTCCATTGTAAGAAGTTGATCCTTAATCTGTAAGGATTTCACTCTGACTTTAAAAACTGTTGCACATCAAACAAAATCAATTATGATACGATATGAGACAAACACTCACGTAAGCAGTCACCTGCTAGAGGAGCACCGGTTCTTATATGGACAGTTCAGCTTGAACTGTGATGTAAAGTATTAAACACTACACCACACAGGCATAGTTTGACATTCTCGAAATACACTCATTTGCTTTCTTACTGAGTAGTAGATAAGGGGACTGACAACACTCTTACATCTGAATAAGAAATAATAATTAATATAATATAATATAATATAAATAATAATAATAAAAAATATGAAGGCACCGCGAACAGCTGGTTTGCTTAGCTTAGCACAAAGACCGGAAACAGTTGGAAACAGCTAGCTTTGTCCAACAGTGATAAAATCTACTCACCAGTTAGTGTTCATTCCATTATTGGGTATTGGGAATGCATTAAAGAATTTAGCAGCTATTTACTAGCTGCTTATTATTAAAACAGCACAATATTCACATTAAATATGTTGAGGTAAATGTTGAGTTAATTTGAAAGAAAGTCAAATACATTATTTGATAATTACTTCATTCAACCTGTGTTTTTTACATAAGATACTAAGAAGATAAATGTTTTTTTTATGTAATCTGACGACAAAAAAAGACTAAAATGACTGAAAAGATTGTTAATTAAAACAAGACTAAAATAGTTTCAGTTTTCTTTGACTAAAATAAGACTTTCCAGACTTTTACTCGACTAAGACTTGACTTGGAGGTAACAGGAGTAAATGACAAAATGAACACCACTACGAAAGTTCACAAATTAACACATGCCTTGTTTTTACAAAAACCAAAAGAGTGCAAAACAAGAATGTGTTGTAGTGTGCCGTACTTTTTCTTGGCCACATGCTGTGGCTTGAAACTTCATAGATATAATGTGTTAATTAGTGAGCTTTAGAAGGGCTGGCAGGCGGATTCTGTTACCGCTAAATGAATGCTAATGTAGCTCTGTGTCTGCTGGATATGTTAATAAGCCACTGTTTGCTAGCACATTCACCATATCAACATTTACCAGCTGATAATATGTTAATGTTGTGTTCACAGCTTATTCCATTGGCCCCCAGTGACTCCGAAAGGTCAATTAATACTCAGTTTTCATTTTCTACACTTTTTATACTTCATGCAGACTCGTCGTTTTTCACAGTTAGTATTCATTGGCTGGTTTGAGAGATAGCGACTCCCTTCATTTTTACTTTCATTACATTTAATTTAATTTAATCGGAAAGTCTCTTGAGATACATTCTCCTTTACACTAGAGTTACAAAAAATTAATTCATTAATTCAAATTAAATAACTCCCAGACCTCTCTTTAATTTCAGCTAATTAATATGTATTTAGTATCTGTCTGTTAAAGAAAGTCACTACATTTTTCAACCAGGGGCTCTGTATTCATATGACTTGGTGTGTGAATGATGGGTGATGATGGATACATTTATCTATATATGTTATTGATTAATTTATATTTATTATAGTGACTCCTGCCGACCTTTCCGTTTAGCCTCCAGCTAACACTAATAGAGATTAAATGATTTCATCTTGAAACAAATCATTTTATAAGACATATTCACTGTTTTACCGCCGCGTCTCTTACAATTCAAGCTGATGGTAAGAAGTATTTTTTGGGCCTCACATGATGTTATGATTACACAGCTTGGCCACTATGAATGTTGGCTTCAAAGCATGACGCACTTCCTGGGGGCTTGCAAGGGAAGTGTGAAGACTGATGGGCCATTATGCTGAAATCCAACTTCATATTAAGTCCCTGAAATTAATTATTCTATATTTATTCAATATTATATTTTTATTCCTTTTTTCTGTATTTAATGATCATTTTGTTTTACCCTTTACCTGTGTTGACTATATTTCATTGTATGTTGTATTGATGTTTTATGTCTTATTTTATTTGTTAAGTGTCTGTTTCAAAAGGTTGAAACTGAAATTACTGTCCTTACAGTTTGTAAATTAAAATTTTGCAGATACATTTTTAAAAAGCTTATCAACCACAGTTATCAAAAGGAAAGGAAAAAAAGCAAAAGTACCTTTAACCTCACAACGGTGTTCTACGGAGCAGGATAATAATTTTTACCCTTTTACGGTCTGATTTTCCTTGACTGCAGATCACTTTGTAACACAGTATTTGAAAGCGCTGTATAACTTATGTTTAATTTTTAACATTGTGCCAAGAAGCTGTGAGCCCTCTGTTCTTTTCAGCCAGGTCACCTTTGTGCTTGATGTGGAGAGATCCAGACCCTCCCACACATCCAACATTTCATCGTGTTAACTTCAGACACCTGTAGAGAACATTTCATCGGACCAAACCAAGTCTACCCTCCTCTCTCACAGGAGCAGGTTGAGCATTATTTTGTTTATTTCTCTCTTAATCTCTTTATCTTTCCCCTCTGTTCTGCCTCAAAGAAAATGCCACTCGAGCAGAGCTTTAGTTCTCGAAGTTTCTTCTACCATCCAACTGTTGAGTGCGAGAGCTTCTTCACCTACGGTTTTAGAATTGATCCAAGAAACATGAAAATCAGACTCGCCTGCATCACCTCTGCTCCTCCTTCTCCCGGCAGGATGTAGCCTGATGCAAATGACTGTTTGTTATTAATTGATTACTTCATACAACAATAGGCTGCGAGACGAGCCGTTGTGTTTGCCCACGGGCGAGTTCTGTATAGAGGAACAACATGCCGTGACTTCCTGTGTCTCTGAAGCAGCTGAGGAGCCCCTGGGACAACAGAGTGACAAAATCCCGAGCAGAGCTGCGGGGTGAAAACGGGGCTTTTGTGTAACATTTTTCTTTCACAGACCACGAAGCACAGCAATTTATTTTAATGATGTGAATGAGCAATGCAGCCGCGTTGGCTTGCTGAGGCGTTACTTAATTCTGCCGGGAGGCAATATGTGGCATCGGGGGTGACCTCCACAACCCGCATTATGAAAAAAACAATTTGCTTTCTTCAAGTCTAGTTTTGTTTACTTTTGTACCAGTATGTGATGCTATTAATAACCAGAAGGAGTGTGTTACCCCTTGAAGAACAGACGCCTGTTGATGCAGAAATGCTCTGCATCCAAACATCACTCGAATGTTTTGATGATGTAAGGTCAGAAAGAGAGACAGAAAGTTTTCCCTCCAGTGACTCGCTTGAAAATCATCTCTTAAGTTTTAGGCTACATTTTTGGCCCAACATGTTTTTGTTTTGTTTTCTTTGTTTTTTTAGTAAGTGATGCAACACTAGACAAGTGAGAGACATGATGGGAAAGACACCAAGTGTGACATAAAAACAAAAGACATTGCAAAGCTGGAGACAGTAAGAAAAGACAATACTCACACACAAAAACTGTGTGTGCGTGTACGTGAGCGTGTGTGCATGTTTGAATTAACTGGGATGGCTGAAAGGGAAAGTGCAAAAATAATAAAGAGATTAAGCTAAAAAGAGAATCTCCATTCTTCTTCCTAACTCTCCTCCCTTCCTCTGGCACAGACATTCAAGATGGCCAAAGACGGAAATGAGACGACTTCTTTTTTTAAAGTCTTGCTTTAATCCTTCATCTAGTGCCACCACCATTAATTTGTTCAATACTTTATCAGCCTTGGCTGTACTTTTGAAAGGAGGTGAGTAGCAGCTGTTGCATACTTGAGCTCAGATCAGACTAAATATTCAGGATTTAACTACAAAGTATAAGGATGTTTCAGGTAAAGGTTGCAGTGGTGTCAGCTTGCAAACACAATGACAGAAGTGTGACAGTTCACTGTGTTATAGATAGATACACAATTGTAGAAATGTACCTCGATGAGAGGTCTAACTGTATTTGTTGTTAAGTTACAGTTTAACATAACATCGTTGCCAATAATGTACTTGAAAAAAGACAACTCTTCAATGCTTTGGAAACATTTTACTGTCAAGGTATCAAATCCAGCACAGAAAATATTATTTCCGCTCAGTGTGAAATGCAGCATTGGTTATATACACAACGTTCTCTGTTTGTTGTCTTCATTATGAAATAGTGTCTCACTTGATCTCAAGTTCAGGGTTGTTTGAGGTCTGCGTTTCGTATGGATTAAATTTTGTGTTTTTAATTTAGGTATTTTGTAAGTCACATCTCTGGCAAAGAAAATAGCTTGCAGGCTAACTGTACAGTTCAGTCTTCCTCTGTTCAGTTTGAAGTGCTCACACTGTTCCATTGTATCAACCTCGATGTGACAATGGAGGTGTTTGCACACAAAAGAATCTGGTACTGCCCGATTCAGCTCCCGATGAAATAACCTCCAAGGATGATTCAAGACAAGTTGACTGGACTAAAATGTAACTTCAGTTTTTTAAAGTTGCTGCTGCACACATGGATCATTTTGGTCACGTTTAGTACAAGTTACAAGTGTAATCTGTTTTCAGCCCAGCTGCCAGGATGAAATGCTGGCAGTTACTTTTCTGCAAACCAGGTTCACGTTTGTAAGTGTCCTAGGCTGCATACCATGTTGACGTTTCTACAGAACATGTCAGGTTCACATGACATCTCGGGAGGTGGAAGTGATGGTGGTGGAAAGACGGGTGAAGAGGCTGCAAAAGCCAGTGATCACTGTTTGAGATTGCATTTAAACATTTGTGAGCATGACATCACAGGACTGAGTGATGAAGTTACATATTGGTCCTGGCAGGAGTCGTAGCATTTCCCCACTGGCCGTTGCACTCTCAGAATTTACAGCGTAAGTTATTGCACGCTGACAAAAAGAAATACTCTGCCCTCCTTGGATACTGCTGACAACATAATTGTTTGACCAGACCATTTTATCTACCCGTCAATGGTAAGTTGAATGTTTTGTTTGAATTACTGTGCTTTAGTTTAACATTACAATGTCGCAGCATTGATGTTGACAGAACTTCGACATCTCCGCGATATAACTTTTTCTAACACGGCATAATGTCATGTGATCTGTTTCTTCAGTGCAAGCTAACAAGAAATATTACTGGGACCAAACAAAACACTACACATGAGTATCCAATATACAGGAATTCAAATCATAAACTCTACCACCCAGTTGTGATGGAACTGCAAAATCCCGGCTGTAATAGAAAAATGGCATTTGTGCCTAAACCTAACCGGATCATAATCACAGCTCTGTCAAAGCATAAAATATCAAATCTAACATAAAAATGCAACATGAAGAAACATAAAGTTGCAGCATAAAGAAATATAAAATTGCAACATTTCCACGGTCTGCAGATAAGTACATTTCCAACTTTTAATCTGATGATTGGGCTGTTATTTTTTTATTTTCCCATTCAGGGAGTGTTTTATCCTCATTCTCAAATCATTCCCCTCATTTCACTTTCTTCCACAGAGTATAATTACACATCCACTTCACAAAAACAGATGATGGTTTTAAGATGTTTAAAAATGGAACTGAGGGATTAAATAACAGGAAAAGCAGAAGTAAAACCTCCATCCTCCACTTTTTTCAAACTTTTCTCTATACAGGAGTCGAACAACAATCAGCAGACGCAATCTTAAAGGATCGAGCACCTTCCAGCCAAACACACCTACCATTTAAAGAGAGAACAACATTGTTCCAATCAACACAAGTGTGAGTCCTTAAACTAATGCAATCAGACTGAACAAAGAAAGAAGCTGCACTAAAGAACCAAGAAGTCACAGCGAAGAAGATAATTGAGCCCTAACCGTTACAAAAACAAGTGGGTTAGATAAATAGTTTTCTCAGCCGAATGATTGCAGGAGCAGCTGTTGCCCAAATTTCAACCCAAGGTTCTCCTGAGGTTTTCTCTCCTTCAGGGTCTACTGTATATATGTACTATTCACTGCAATAAAACTCACTGCACCCCCTCAAAATAAACCAGGTTTGTATCTTTACTGTGTCTCTCACAGTAAAGATACATACAGTGTAACTGCTTCTATCTTCCTGGCATCAGATTTCCTCTGGAACGCTATAAAACTGTCACTGCCCATTTGTCTCCGACTGTACTGCTCAATGACTTTGAAAGATAAGCCTGCCACATTCTAGACTTTTTTCTTATTGTCCACAAATCCCACGAAAAGACCAGAACCAACTGTGATTCGGTGTATTGTCTGTAGAGTCAAGATAGATAAAGTACAGACAGATTTATATTTTTCCTCTCTGCTACACGCCTACAGTGTTAAACTGTTAAAAAAAAAAAAACACCAATGTTCTTCCTATTGTAATGAACACGAGAACTGTGATGATTAATTTTGTGTCAATCCCACATACACCGTCCTGCTTGGTAAAAACCACCAACCTACACTGGAAATAGACAACCTTTTGCCTCCATTTATCATTCTGAAGTAAACACTGATTGCACAGTGTGATGGCTACAAAGAATGACATCATCAACGCATACATTTGTTCCCTATAAGCTTCTTTTTCAGAGGCTATTCGGTTCAACACCAAGCAGGATTTATCCAGGAACAATTAAGGTCTAATCTCAACATCAAGTTGCATTTCTCCATTCCATCTGCCTTGCCGGGCTCTATTCGGTTTGAATCAGCCCAGCACAGCAGGGATTAGCATTTCCATTACAACAGGGCTACCTGACTTGTCTTGTCTCCCTGCAGTACTGTGGAAAAGTGTACTCAGAAAGCTGTTCTAATTCAATGGCAAACAGGTTCATTTTCTATACATTTTTCACAATGAAAGACCTATATTATTTTTTCATTATTTAAAAGCCCTTGTTAGGAAGCAACAAAATGAGGAAATGTCTGGTTTCTACCAGCAGTATCTTAAAACAACAGGTAAGATTTGAAAGGTAGAGCAACAGCGAGTGAGCGAGCAGCGAGTGTGTGACATTTTACAGCTGAGGGCCTGGAGAAAGAGGGCATTTAGCAGTAAGTTTGCAGTTTAGCAGCAACATAATTGTACAGTAAAGGCCTCAGTTGTCGATGAACAAAGGCTGCAGCTTCTCAAGACCGATCTGAGGTCTCCGTAGAGTTGTTTGATTACTGCTGGTAAAAGTGAAGGGGTTAAGCACAAAAAGCTTCCGCCAGGGAGGAAAACACACATCTCCTCTGTTCCCTGAGTACGGCCTGGACTCAGAGCAGAAGGCTGACACACAAAGATTCAGTGGGAAGCTAAAAAAAACTACTGAGAGCTGAGCACATGGCCTTTTAAAACTGCTTTTCTCTCAGGTCTCCTGCGCACACATGAGTTGCGTCACCCAACACACACTTGTTTGAGGGAGAGGCAGGGAGGGGCGGGTGCCCTTTGGCCATACTCCAGAGAAGGTCCATCCTGGGCATGGCTCGACGCAGCCAAAAGTGCCAGTGGAAAAACCCCAAAGGTAGGGTGTCTGCCATTTGCGTAACCAAAACAGGAAGAGGCATTGTTTTCTCCAGTCACCGTCCCCAGGTTATGGTGGAACAACTGGATTAACTGTTGACACTCTACATTGCAACAAGAGTGAACAGATGGGCGTTTACTCAATGGAGAGCGCTCCGGTGTTGTGTAAAACTCTGTTCCCTCACTGATATGTGTTTCCTGTTATCAGCAGGACTTTAGACAGACCAACGTTCCTTCTGCTAGATCAGTAAGAAACAAAACCTGCCTACTTAATATTACAACTGAATGTTTTACTTTGCCTTTTCATGGCACTGAGATCAGGGTCTCTCAGTCAAACTGGAATTCTTGGGGTTGTTGTTTTGCTTTGGGCAGTAGCCAGGCTGCTACCTGTTGCTTTGTTGCAAACACTGCCTTTGTGAGAAAAGCACTAACAGAAATACCACAGGGAAACTCTAGAAAGGGGGTCCTTGAGCTATCACTCCTCCCACAGTACATGCCATGCTACATTGTGAATCGTTCTCTTTGTCTGGGTTTATCTTATATTGCCTTCGATGCAAAACAAATCCCAAAAGACAGTTTGTACGATTGCTTTCTCTGTATCTTCTGATATGTAAAACTCTCTTTTCTTGGGAATAAGTCATTTGTACTATAGTCCTTCAGGGCCTGATGATATTGGATTTTAGTCCCTTGAGGACGTCTTTGTTTCCGCTTCAGTGGCTGTTTCTGAATTTTCTCTCTCTCTCTCTCTCTCTCTGTCTCTCTCTTTCTGTCTGATGACCCCTTTTCCTTATTTCCTGTTCACGCTCGGCCTCTGCTCCTCTGTGTTTTTATCACCTCTATCCACAATTTCTCTCTCTGACCCTTTCAACTCTCCTCTTCCGCGCTCAATCTGTTCATCCGCTCTCTCTGTCCTGACCCTCTGTTCCCTGCGTTCTCCTCTCCCCTGAGTTAATGGCCGTGTTGTCCTCCTAAAGCAGATGTCGATATGAGCGCAGGGAGAGGACGGAGAACAGAGGGCTGGTTAAAATAAGAGGACAGGGAGGCTCTGAACTCCCCATGTGGAGGCTGATGTCCCTTCAAAACAGACGTGGCACTACTGACATTTTGCGCAGAGCATTTTGTAGAGTGAAGTACCCACTGAATACACTCAGTACACTGAGTTTACCGCCACAGGAGTCAAATTTTGCACCAGTCGTCTCAGTCCAGGAGGGAGAGAGACTGAGGACTCCGACAAAACCACAACATGAGGACAGACTGGAGTGGAAAGACCTTCCCTGAAGTGTCCCAGAAAAATGTCAGAGCATCAAAGCGGCTGATGATCATTATACATTTATTCAGCTGCATTGTTGCCACACTCCTCAGCCTGTTCTGAAGTGAGAGTTCACTTAGCCTGAGCAGCACAATATCTGCGTGTTTGAGTTTGTTATTAGACTGTCAATCTGATTAGGCTTTAATTTGTGGTATTCAGCTGAAGTAGGTCAATTGTTGGAAGTTAACGCTGGGTGGTCTGTGAGGTTTTTTATGCAATGGTTAAGTGGTCTTAGGTCTAAAAAAGTTTTGAGAAACAATTCCAGAGTAAAATGCAACTTGAATCAGCCAACAGGCCAAAAATTGGGGGTCTATCAGTAAAATGTGCCTCATTAACATAAGGAATTCCGCAGTCGTTTCACCCTGCTGCCATCTGGCAAGAGATACAGGAGTATGCGAAGCTGCCGTAGCACCAGACTACTGAGCAGCTCCTTTCCTCGGGCTGTGAGATTCCTATAGTCATGTTCAACACTCTTCCACAGACGTGTCTGCACCAGGGAATGTGACTTTGTTGGATTCTCCGCTGATTAGCAGTGGACTTTTTAAAGAAGAACAGTTGGTGATGAAGCACAGGTGAAGCATCATGTGGAACACGTAGATCACTCCTCCCTGTTTTAAAGTGACTGATGATAAAAAAGTGTCAGTCGGATCCTGGCGAGCGCTGGAATATCAATTCCGTTTCTGTATACTTAACAAGTCAGTTCACATTTGAGATAACTGATTCTGATATGATGTTACTCATAATGACACAAGTGATGTTTTTACGCACATCTTACTTCTCTCATGCTTACTTTATATCCAGGATTCTTGTTTGCTTTATTCCACAAGCAGCTAATGTCTCAAAGTTAACTGCGTTTTGATGGTTTTCATTTTGATCTATTTTTAAAAAAACACCACAGAGAGAACAGAGACTCAGACGATTCAGAATGATAGTCAGACAAGGTGGAGAGCTGCTGCATCTCCCCCCGCAGAGTCTCTGTGCTGTTGGCATGATCCGAGGCTGCAGTGTTCACCGACTCTCTGCATGTGGAGAACAATCCAACCTGCCCCACAATCTCTACATTTGTCCCTGCAGCATGTACAAAAACCCCTACAAACACCCAAATGACCGACCAGATGGTGCAAATGACGAAAGCCAGAAAGCAACATATTTTTCCCTCCTCTCGGCCTCCCTCCTGCATCCTCGCAGCCATCCCTCGCCTCTCCTAACATGCAGGGAGCTCACGGCGAGGGGTTTCCACTGATCTCCTCATCTCCGCCTGGCAACCAGCACTTTAATAATTCTCTCAGTGCAGAAGAAGGCATCTGATGCTTTTATGCCGACCACCACCCCAGCAGTTTTCTCTCATTAATTTCGCAGCACCCCAGTGAGTCTGAGGCAAAGACTTGGAGAAGACAACACACTTACATCTAAATCTTTTTTTTTTTTTTTCATTTGGCTCTAGGAGAATGTGTCTGCGCTGTTTGCTTTACAAGAAACATGTCTCCTTCTATTTGGGCAAAACAAATGCACGATGACGTCTGACCTACCTCTAGGATGGCATTAAACCCTTTTTATAAATCAGGAATCAGAGTCATTCAGTGTTAGATTACATGTATTACAGTGCTGCATATTGCTTTGATAATACATAACAATTAACTCAGCTGCCAGGTACCATTACCTTTGAGGAAAAGATCCAAAGTCTACATTTTTTTGAAAACATTACATTCTTATAATTTTCTATAGCCCTTAGGAGATTAAGATAATACTATTACCATAGGATAAAAATATTGTGTGTGATGTTTTAATATCATTTCCATTCATACGTTTAATTGAGGTCAACAGACTGCACTTGAAAAACCTCAAAAGTGAGTCAAAGTCAAAAGCAGTCAGCCTACACTGATGGTAGTTTTACACAATTACCGCCCACAGATAATTTCTCTGTCTCAGTCACACTCCGGCTAAAGCTTCAAAGCTAATTTCTCTCCCCGTTTCGTCTGAAACAACTGGGCAGATCAGATTCAAACTAATTATATAACCTTGTTTCTCATTTCAAAAGACAAAACCAGATTAATCAACGAGAGCTCAGCCCTGATTCAAAGTGTGCCGCACGTGCTAAGCATATTTTCTGTATCATTTTAGGGCATTTAGCTGACGTGATAAGCCCTCACCAGTGCACAATTACTGGAACAGCGAATTCCTACTTTGGTTCCTACTGATTTCAGTATTTTTAGTTGGTAATAGCTCCTGTTTTGTGCTTGTACTCTGTGTATTTTCAGTATTCAGTGCCCTAAATTCTCTTATTGTCTACAGGAGGAGGCCTTCAGAACACCACGATGAGACACTTAATCTCTCCAGTAAAAGGTGCATTAATGATTTTTTTTCAAAAACAGATCATCTATTCTCTGTCGGCAGGAGGACCACCTACACACTGCGAAATCTCAATTGAATAAAGTACAAATGTAAAGTAAAAAAGACTGAGAGTCTATAATCACACTCGCAGCTCCAGGAGACGGGAGTATTTGGCACAGCAGAGCTTTGAGCAAAAATGGTAACATTAGCATGCTAACATGGTCACAGTGTCCTTTCTGTCTTTCTTATTTGTATACTGTCATCTTTTCATCTCACCAATTAAAATAAGACTCTCACAGTGACAGTGCTGTCAGGTACAACATCTACCACGTTTACCATCTAAGTTTAATGTTTTAGCAGGAGGTAATCTGAGGGGGGACGAGGCATGAAACCATCCCCTATCCCTCTCCATCTCCCCTCAGATCACTGATAGGTGATCCAGAGTGAGTCTATTTGAACATGGCGTCTGGCGCAACGTTTCTAGCCTTTACGGCACTCGCAGTCCACAACATGGGCATGCTTTGTTAATTACTCATGTGGCGCAACTCACCCGATCAAATCTGTGTTGTGGGAGGCAGGAGACAGGATGAAAGACCACAGTTGGAGAAAAACAGACAGCAAAAAACACAGCTTTAAACCCAGAATGGAGTCCTGTTGGTTCTTCCCACAGCCAGTTGCAAGTCAGTTCCATATAATAATCCATCTCATATCTGCGACTGTGGCGATCACAAAAAGCGGCAAGATGAAAGGCATCACTAGACAGTTAGAGAAAGTTTTGAGTAAACATACTACTTAAATCAGGAGGGAGTACACAAGAAATAAAACATTCATTATGGCAATGTACCATAACACCTTGGTTGAGGATATTTTCTCTGATCAATAACCTTGGATCAATAACATTTTCATTTTCACAATGTCAGCCTCATGATGGCATTACAGTAAAAGTCAGCACATCACCAAAAGTCTATAGGTTTCATTATACAATTGACATAAACGTCAAGGTGGACCGACCGACTAAATATCAGAAATCACATCAGTTGTTTTCGCAGCCGAGTCAGAGAAGGAGACGCCATGTTGTCCGATACCTGACATGAAATAAACAGCCATGATTCTGATGTTTTAGTCACACAAAAACAAAAAAATATCTTCATTAACAAAAAAAAAAAGTGTGAGATTCACAGCAACTTAACAGCCGAACATCATGTATGCTCGCTGCTACCAAATTGAGTCGTGGGTTGGTAATGAGTATGTGCTGTGGGGAGTCATGGAAACAGGCCACCTGCCGACCGGCAACCTTCCCACAACCCACCTGTCACCAGCCATTTGTAAAGGGGGGGCGGGGGATTGAAGTGGACATGGTGAATGGCAGGTCTGAATTTTAATTGACTCTGAGAGAAGAAAAAAAAAAAAAAGCTGCCACAACAATAACAAAAGGAATTTTAAAAAGCCTGCACTGCTGCAACAAACCCAAATTGAATATGAAGTACCTCAGACAGGTCAGATATTGGCATAATTTGTTTTTCATTTCCCATTTCTTTGCCTGTAAGGCCCAATAACATACATTTTTCACTGAACAGTTTGCATTTAATTCCCTATAGTCAGTACTGTACTGTTGCTGTTATCTCTATTCTTGCCTTTTACAATAAAGTGGCTTAAAAAGCAGCAGGAACTGAACTGGAGTCTGACGTGATTGCATTTGTTTGTGGGTAGACTGTCTGACAACCTTAGAGCAAAATATTACAGCAGCAGTTCATCTTGAGTTCAAATTACAGCTTTTGCAGTTTCTGTTGGCTTGATAAAACAACCTGAGTGAATAAACAAGTCCAAATAAAAAAACTGCCTAAAACTAAAACACATACACACAGAACACATCAAACAGTCTTGTTTCTTTGGAGGTTTTTTTTTCTTACTTTACTTGCAAGTGCCAATAACTGAAATGAAGACTTGTGAATTCAAAGTGCTGAAAAGAGGCAATATAATAACCAAAAATTATCAACAACAATTTATGATCATTGAACTAATTTGTGAAGAAACAAGACTGACAGTCTACAGCAACGCCAGCAGCTCCCTGAGGCTGTGCTGAATCACAGCCCTGCTTTGACTTGATGCTGACGTCAACATGCTAATGTGTTAACAGTGACAATGATAACATGCTAATTGTATGAAGGTGTCCTGTTAATCATGCTCACCATTCTAATATATTGTGTTAGCATGTGATCATTTGCTCATCAGTACTAAACCCAGAATACAGCTGAGGCTGATGGTGCACAAACATTGTCCTGAGGGGACCATGAATGTCTGTATCAAATTTCAAGGCAATGCAAAACCTCAGAGACACGCTTCAAACTAAGGGTTATGGAAACTCTCTGCTGTTTCAGTGAGTTATTGTACTTTTCTTTATAAAAAGCAATAAACAATCGGTACTATGTCTCAGTAGCTAACTAGCTATCTAGCTATTGTTTCCTTGTTATTGCGGATTTGTGCTTGTCCTGCATTTTGACGTATTTCTCTCTTTTTACATTATCATCAATAGCATTGGCGGTTGGTCAATGAAGGACACCAAGGCATCAACCCTCCCCAAATAAAGCTATGTTTATGATCTGGCTAGGCTTCGGCACAAAAACTATTTGGTTAGGATGAGGTTGAGGGAAGATGAGGTGACGTTCATGTTTTGGCTTAAAATACCTTTCTGGTAAGTAATAATGTACGTAGCCTGTAGGCACGCAGAAGTTTGAATGAGTGAGTGGTTTACAGAAATATTAACTTCAGTCTTCTCCTGGTGACCCGGCTGATCAGACCAAGCATTCATTCAGAGAGGTATGACTGATTCAAACTATTTCTCAGAAAGGTTCCACAGTAGAGGTCTGTGTTGTGAATTCATGAAGGTGACAGATTCATCAAAAGGTAAAATAATTATCATGCAGCTCTCACTCAGACCTGAGGATAAACTATTTTATACTCAAGTTAGTAAAGCTATTCACTCTCAGTTTAAGTTGAGTTACAAGTCATTCATGCAACATTTCATTGAACATCATCTTGATAAAAGGACCCCTGATGTCATTGTTTATAAGCCTATTAGCTCCACTTATAAAAACACTGTCAAACAGCCTTGAGGAAAGAATCCCATCATTAAAAATGATCCGAGCCGAGAGCTAAACACACCTCGGAGAAAACAGCATTTGTTTTGCTGAAGGAGAGGAGTGTGATGTATGTATTATTCAAAGAGAGTTTAAAGTGTCTTGGAAATGAAAGCCTCGTGCAGATTGAGAGTTTTATATTTACCCATTTTATACAGCAACAGAAAGAAAAGGCTTTACTACATAGCACCTTTAAGTCTTTGCCCTCAAAGACAGTCAAAACATCAGCCCTGGCAGTGTGAGGGCCATTAACCATTTATGAAGATTTATTTGGCACAAAAAGAAGAATTTTTTTTTTTTTTTTATTTATTTTTTTTTAGCACAAAATAAACAATACAACCACAAACAACCACAATAAAATAAATCAAACAAAAAGATATGACAATGACATGCTACATATACAAGCACATACATATACACAAAGTCAAATTAAAAACACAGATGGGGGGGGGGGGGGGGGGGGCAGTACTGTACCATTGCAATTCGATTGTTCATTTCATAATCATGTTAATTTCTTAATCATTTTCAAGTTAATTTACATGGAAACAGGGTCACAATGTGACTTACAGGGCTGCACAGCAAGAGTCCTCCATCATCTCAAATTTGGAACTAGAATACTTCCCAGAACTTGGTCCCAATTTATTCCAAAATTATACGCGGAATCGTTCATCATATCGGCCATTCGCTCCATTCCAAGAAGATCAAAAAATTCAAGTAACCATGTTTCTCTTGAAAAACAATTTGTCTTACGTGTCTTCCAATTCATCAAAATCACTCTTTTAGCAACCAAAAAGCCTAGGCCTGCTATTTTCCTATCTCTTTTTGACCTGAGTTGTGCAGCCCTATATCCCAACAAACAAATGAGAGGACAAGGAGAAAGTTCTATCTTCAGCATAAGTGACACTGAGTGGACCACATCCTCCCAGAAGGATTTAACTGCAGGACAGTGCCACAGCATGTGGATCAGAGTTCCTACTTGACCACACCCATGCCAACAGAGGTCAGAGGAGCTGGGGTCTATTTTTTTCATTCTTGCTGGTGTGATATATGCTCTATGATGGATTTTCATTTGTATGACTCTAAATCTGACCGATTTGGACATTGCTGCAGGGTCCCTCCATATTCTTTCCCACTCTGTTGAATTTAATGAGACCCCTAAATCCTGTTCCCACTTTAACTGAGTGTGGGTATTAGGATTTGAGGAGGAGCATATTAACAATTTATATAGACCCGAGACTGTGCCTCTGTGTGATGCTAAACCTCTCAATTTAATATCTATTTCAACATTGTACTCCAAATATTCTCTTGGGAATTTTGACAGTATTGATGCTAATTGTGCATATTTTAAGAAAGCATTGGCATTTAAACTATACCTTTGTCTGAGCTCCTCAAAAGTCAAAATCAACCCATTTTCTACAATTTGTGAGATAACATTAATGTTGTGATGCTGCCATACAGGGTCTGACAATGGATTCCCTGCTGCTTTAAATGCTGCATTGTGCCATAGTGGACATGATGCTAAGGCAATCTTTGTTATTCCCAATTTTTTATGAACCTTTTTAATAATATCACATGACAGGCTGATAATACAATTGTCTATTTTTGCTAAAGCAGGATGGTACCACAGTGATGACAACGAAATTAATTTGTTCTTGTCCCTTACAATGGCTTCTTCCAACCACTCCCAACTACCTTGGATTCTATTATGTTGATATCCCCACATCAAAGGGAATCGCACATTAAATGCTAAATAATACATATACACATCTGGGATTCCCAAGCCCCCCTTATCTCTTGGCAATGATAATTTGGAGCTATTCATTCTGGGCTTCTTTCCTTTCCACAAGAAATTGGAGAACAGTTTATTTATATTATCAAACCAAGGTTTAGATATATGTAGAGGAATGGAAGAAATCAAAAAGATTAATCTTGGTAGAACAAAAAGAAGAATAACAAACGGTAGACTGTCAGGAGAGGCGAGGATACCTTTGGTTAAAGTGGCCGTATTTACCACTTCAAAATCACACAAAAACAAAAGGACTGAAACAGTCTGAGGTTAGTGGCAGAGTGTGAAAGCTCCGCAGCCTATTCAACATGTTAATGGGAAGCCTGTCCAAGACCAGGGGAGTAAAACCCGAGGATTAGCAAAACAGATGAGGACCAACTTAAGAGATTTCTCCGGGGACAGAGATCAAGACAGACCGTAGATCCTGAATTACACACAGAACTACTGATTATCATTGATCTAAAGCCCAATAATCAATTAATCTCAGTGGTACTGTTGAATAATTTAAAGCCTATTCCCCCGAGTCACACCTTAGAAAGCTTCACAATAGGGAGTAATCCCATGCAAAAGTCCAATAACTGTGCCACTATTAAGCTCTCCCCTGACTGTTCAGGCTGCTCTTAAGCCACACCAGGTCCCCCTCTCTTACAGTAAAGAAGATTTACGGCTGCTCATGTGTTACGACCTTAATATGCAAAACCCCCTCGCTCCGACAAAGCAGCAGCTCTCCTGGTTTTACAGGAGGCTTACAGCTCACGCTGTCGTGATTTTACATTTTCATATTCGTCACAGCACATTATAACGATGGTAAATGATGCTGCGCACAAATCAGAAATCTGAAAGGTGTGACAGATGGAATAATGAAGTGATTACTCTTCCTTTAACGTGTAATGTATTCAGTAATTCAGCTCATTTAAACAATGACACATCTCTTATGGATTTAGGCTCCATATCGAGTACGTTCGTGTCTGTCTACCTGTCACTTAATTTTCACATGAAATACTTCAGCTCATCTTTTTTGGACAGAGGCTTTTAAACTGAGAAAGGAGTCCATGGCACTGCACACTACAGGCAAAGATACAAGCAAAAACAATAGGAAGTTAGTTATTGTAGTGGGCTGCTGATTTGGCAGCTCCCCAACACGGTCAGCAGACGCAGCGGCAGCAGCAGCAGCAGCAGCAGCAGCAGTTGCTGCAACACGCAGCTCATGAAGGCAATTAAAGGTTCCCTATTGAGCTGTAGACCGAACTTTTGTTGACCTAGTTTTGTTGGTTGTAAGGAAACTTTACATTGTACTTTTAAACCCTTGTGTCAAAAATGTCTAAGCTCTGAGGCATAACTTGGTCAAACCTATACGCACAGACATAACCACAAACCACCTCCGCTGGCTCCTTTCTACTCGAGGAGCAGCGGCTACAGATGTCTGAGCTCTTCACCCGTTCTCTGAGGTTGAGCACAGCCACCCTACAGAGGAAACTCATTTCGGTCGCTTGTATCCACGGTCTCATTCTTTCGGCTGCAACCCAGAGCTCATGACCACAGTTTAGGATTGGAACATAAATCAACTGGTAGAGCGAAAACTTCCACTTTCAGCTCAACTTCCTCTTAATGACGATGGTCTGCAACAACGCACGTCTTACTGCGAGGGCCGCAACATACCACCTGTGGTTTTCGTACACATTTTCCCTTCACTTAAGAACAAGTACCCATGATACTTAGGGGAACAGCCCCAAGCCAGAGGCTGCAATCCTTTGTTTTCAGACAGAGAACAATGGCTGACTCTCATCCCGCCCCGGGTTTGTGCTGGAGGTCACAGATAGAGTACACCAACAGAAACACGTCATCTGCATAAAAGCAGAGATGCAATTATGATCCCAAACCTGACTCTCTCCTCACCACCGCTGCGCCTTAAGATCCTGTCCATGAATATCACAGAAAATTCTTTGCTAATTCGTGTACAGATTTAGATATTCCAAACATGAATCATGAATAACTTACAGCGTATAAAGTTGATAAAATGTGGCCATTAAATAATGCCGAATCACTGCAAGAAAATAATTGTTTTATACGTATCATTTCCTAAGCGTGACTGCCAAGTTTCAGTTTCTTAAAACCTGAATATCTGCTGTTTTTTCAAATGACATTTATCACTGATTTTGGCAATTAATTGACTACGACTACGAAAAGAAAAAGATGAGCAGATGAATCAAGAAAATTCAAATGGCATAATGGTATTCTTAGGTACGTTATGAAGAGAACATGCTGTTCTTTGACTTAATTGTATTTTTACCTAGTTACATTTGTGTGCGAGTACTTCCTCCACTGCTGCATATGAGGTTTAAATACGAAAATAAGATAGCAGACTTGATAAAAAAATGTCCCTCATTCTGTAACAAAATGAACAGAATTCACATTTTGGACCTAAACTTCATATTGGATACATTTCAGAGATTTTAACCACATAGCTATACTTTGCAGAGTACAATGTGGTCTAAATTTAAGTAAGGCATACATCAACATTAGTGAGACCTGAAAGGCTCCAGATTTTTTGAGAGCTGCATTGAAAGCTCACCAGAAAGTAAACCACCTAATTTCACACGGCTCTGCAGACAAGTAATAAAAAGCGATACTGGAAGTGTCTCACCGGGATTACTATGATTTGTGTGTCAGTGCTTTTAAAAATTGAAAACAAAATGTGGAGCAGTAATGCGCTGCCTTAGCTGATTGAAAAGAGCCCGGAAAGCCGGTGTTTGTCAGGCAAAGCAAACTGCAGCATTATTATTTGTCTGAGAAACTCTTGAGGACCGGCGTTGCTCTGTTTGGGGAGATGAGATGAGATGAGAGTCTGACAATTTTACAAGCAGATTTTAATGCTGCTGCCAAGAGGTGATTGGTTCCCTTTTCACACAGCGCTGTACAAGTATAATCTGAAGTGACTAGTTCACATCCAATTTAGAGCTGAACGTATAACAGAGCATCACTGACAGGATGCATTACAGCTGATGCAGCACGGAGCATCATGGCTGCACTCATTCTTCTTTCTTAGGACACTGATAGGACATCCATCTTTGTCATGCTCACACTAGTAAAAGCATTACTTGACATCACAGAGTGGGTGTTGTCTCAAATTATGCAGCAGGCTGCTCGTCTTGCATTTTATGTTTTGGCCTGTTTTGCAGATTATGTGATTGTGATCCCACGGCGCAGCGAGCATAAAGAAACAAGTCTTTAAGCAGCCTGAAACATCAGAGAAAAGCTTGTTTAAGTCAGAAGGTGTTAAGAGGATCTATGAGACATGTAGCAGAGCAAGTTATCTGCTCTGTCGGGAGACTTTGAATTCTGTACCTGCTGCTGATAAAATGTCAAATGGCAGCTAGGGAAAAGAAGAAGAAGAGGAGGAGAAACTGAAACAGAGACTGGGAGGAGGAGGAGGAGGAGGAGAGTGAGGCCATCTGGAGATCTGATTAATGAGAACCAGTCGTACTGCAGGAAATTCACGTGATTGATCTGTTTGCTTTTCATTCTGTTGTATTATACTTTGCACTGCACACACCAGTTGACTTTAATAACATTCATCAGGTGATTTATGTTATTCATTTGCATTTTTATGCTATTCTTTTTATACTTTCACATATTAGAAATGAAACAATGATTGTCATGATTTTAGTCTTTGAAATGTTAAGAGGACGTGTACAATTTAGAAATCAAAATCAAATCAGAATTTTTGGGTCAGGCCATTCAGGTCATTTTGTTACTGGTTCCAAGCAATGGAGCAGCGTACTTAAATGCCCTTTTTTTTAAGTACATCACAAACTTTTGGGACAGTTCTGTCCTTGGAGCAAAGACAATACTTCCCCTACTTTTTCAAAGGATATAGTTCTGTAGGTAGGATGGAACAAGAGCAAGTAAAGCCTTGTAATTAAGAATATGACAATGACTGGACGAGAATGTTGTGAATCGAATTATCAATACATATCAATACTGAATATTAAAAATTGTTACTTTATTTGTCCCTGGAGGACAATTAAAGGCAGTGGAAGAGTTGCTCTCAGACACAAACAGGTCAGCATGCTAGAACAAGTCAGTGCTTGGAAAAGATAAATACGAATCAAATAAAGATCAGAGATAAAATAGACTAAATGAACTAAATAAGATATTTACAGTATTTACATGAGGTGCAAAGTAGCACTGAGGTAGGTTGGGTTGTGTATGAAGAAGCAGCAGCAGCAGGTCATGCCTCCAATGTTTAATATTTTTCCCTTTCAATTCTCATTTTTTCATACTTCAGTGCTAGCTGGGTTTTTTGTTTTGCTCTCTACTCCAACAGCATGACGACACACGCACAGCTGTAGTGCCCACACACCTCCTCCAGAAATAAATGAACTCAGATGCTGTTGTTATTAACACAATACACAATTACACCTTGTTATATTCATCTTTTCATAAAAATCTGATTTTATTTTATGATTTCCCTTTGGTATCGAAAATGGTATCAAACATGTATCAAAGTTAGAAATTCCATTTTCGTGACAGACCAACTAACTTTCAAACAAAGGCTAATGGTGAGCGAGGCCATTGTGTGTGGGCATTGCGAAGATGCATTCATTTATATAAGATCACCAGAGCCCAGCACAGACATAAAGGTGGCCTCAAAAGAAAAGCCGGACTTGATTCTAAAATAGAAAACCAATTTCAGCATCAGTCTTTTTCATCAGTGAAGCTGAAATGAAAGAGAGAGAGAGAATTATCCATATTTGTACTGAGACACACTCGGTCTCAGATCCCTTGAAAGTGGTCATGGACTGAAGGTTAAGTGACTTAGATTATACATTAGAAAACATCTTGAGATTTTGTTTTGTCAGCATTCAGAACAAGTTTTAAGCCACACAGAGTACGCTGTTCTGTATTAAATGCAAGTTGTGGCTGACAAACAGCCTGATTTTATGTCGGCCCGGAGCCGTACATCACAGTAAAATGTGTGTCTGTGAACCATTTTACTGAATAAAGATGATGCAAAATTTCAGTATAAACAAATGCATCCATTTAGTTGTAAATGATTACTGTTCTTGTTGTTTAAGCTGTTCTTAATAGCCTAGTTTATGTTCTAATGCATCTATTCAGTATCTTTTCTCCATCTAATCCTTATTACTTTGCTGCTGCCGCCACATAATTTCCCAACAGAGCCAAATAAAGTTTCATCTTATCCTCTCGTGTCTTTAAGGACAATATAGCCCTTTAAAGGACGAACATTACTCTTGTTAACCGCATAAATAGGCAAGAAACTATCTTTGTGACGGTGGTGCAGAGACATATTCTTAACACACTCTGACACACCACGGAGCCTGGTGTTATGAGGCTATTTCATCTCTTTAGACTGTTATTTTTCTGAACCCACAGAGGCATTTGATCTAATAAGGCTTATTAGATGGGCTTGGGTTGCTACATGACTAGCGAAGCAGGTGTGTGTTTGAGAGATTTCGCCCAGTGGAGCTTATTCAATCAGGTGCTGCAAAGCAGAACAGAAAATGCATTTACTGCTTTTGTGGCTGCAGGCTAACCATCGTGTCTACCTGCGATATTGTCCAGCGGGTAGAAACACTGTGATTTTGTTAGCTTCCACCGCATATATGAGAGTCGACTGAAATATGCCACAGAGCAGAGACGGCACCATAAATGAGGGAATGACTAAAGGTATCATCTTGTGTGACAAAGCTGTCAGTGATGTGAAGAAGCCGCTGGTCGATTTTCAGAACACAGAGCTTTTATTGAGCAATCATTCATTTCAGCAAGAAAAAAAGGATAAGAAACATAAATATGGGAAGAAAGTATGTACAATTATTAAGCTATGTGGACTCAGTTGTGTAGACTGTGAATTTTCAACACTGTGCTTATGCTCCGTTAAGGTTTAGGCACAGAAACCACTTGGTTAGGGTTAGGAAAACATTACAGTTTGGTTTGGTTGCAACACTCACAGATTGAGATGATCTGACTTCCAAAGGAAAATAGCTAGTGTGGCTCTGCTGGTTTGTAGAAATGTTAACTGCTAACGTAATATCCGGGCAACTGGCCTGTGTTTTCCTCAACCTAACCAAACCGGAACCGTACAAAATTAAGTTGTTTTGGTGTGAGGCTCTGTTGCTTATTTCCTTGGTTAAAAGTCCTGTGACTCAATAGTTTTTATAATTACTGACTGAGTGATTTCTAGCTGTTCTTTTGTTTTAAAATGTACAATTATAATACACAGAGCCAGGGAAGAAATAAAATACCCTCTAACACGGATGGAAGATAAAAGGATTTTCGACTTTTTGAAATTCCAAATGGAAACCCAACACCCCTCCTCCGCTGATGGTTTTGCCACATCTTCAGAGTGTCATTACACCATTAGGACATAAATGCAAATGGACTTTAAGGAAGACTGCACTTCGCCTTCAGCTTGACAATTTGCTTCGCTCTCTCTGACTACCGCCTCGCTTCTCTCTCAGACGGGGTCACGAGAACACAGAAAATGACGGGCCGCTGATCCCCTCCTCCTTTGAGAGCAAACACTGTGATGACTTCCTCGTTCTTCTGAATTGACCGGTTTTGACCTGACGAACAGCCGCCCAGAACGCCGGCTTATTTGTGCTCCGGCGTTTCCAGTGGCTTCATTTAATAAGATAATTTCACAGCAATTACAAGCTTTCAACACAGAAATATAATGTCATTACACGCTTGCTCAGTGACAAATTCTTGGTTTGGATGGAAAGCAACACACTCATGCTGTTTTTTTTTAGTGCGTGTACAGAGGGAATCACTGCTTCGTGTGTAGAGATACACAATGAATCCCCCCGCTGTCTTTTCTCTTTAAACGGCTCGTCGTGATAAGCATGAAATTACAGTTCTGTGGTGATGCTGCAAACATTGTGTTTCAATCTCCTACATGAGCCGAGAGCAACAATCCCTCTGTCTTTTTTCTTCTTCTCGTCACATCCAATACGCAAAGCAATTACAGATACAGTCACGTACCGCACGCCCTGTAAACAAAAGCTGTGCACTGGTGGGGAGTCATTTGACATTGAAGCTCTCCATCACATCAGGACGCAGATCGCATCAACAGAAGTTCAACGATCAAGCTCTCTGTCACATTCCTTTACTTTGTGTTACCAACATTTAACTGTCAGGCAGCTATTTTCAGCTGCTTTGTCAGGACTATCAGGCACTTTGAGGCTGAATGAAAAGAAAATCTCAAAAGAATCTATAACAAAGTCAGTAAATCTTATAGAAGCTCATTTCTGCCAGTTAAAGAAAAAATAAATTAGATGAAAACCAAGCTTGATTAAAAAAAAAAAGTATTCCCATGGTAGGTGGTAATCATAAGATGAGATAAAAAGTCAAAATGTATCTCAACGACTTTCTATCTTGTAATTTAATACATCTAATCTAAATAATTATAACTTGTTCTCATAATTTAAATTCTTTTTCTCACATAATTGTGATTAAAGGCCATTTTTTCATATTTCTTTTTTTTTAGGCTAGGGAAAATGGCTTCCATTGTAATCTCAATCAAAGTATTTTAAATCAGCAGAATGTCATATGATTTCCACCTTGCCACAAAAAACATTAGGTCTGTCTCAGTAATTTGAGTAATAGTAGTCCCAGTAAGTGTTCAGGGTAGAGACTGAATTCAATAGTAAGCGTCATTTGTTTTCATTATTATCAAAGAAACAACCTTGAGGGTTGGCACAAAGCACATTTCTTATGTACTACACAACAGAGTTTTAACTGTCGAGCATTGCATGCTGGGAGGTCTAAAATACTAAAATGATGATTGTCTTTAAAAACTTAATTTAGTTGTTTGTCACACTCAGTACATTAATGTGACTCATTATTTTACGTCAAACAAAACAACTCAACCCTGTCTTGGTGCTACTGTCACAAAGACAGTATTAGCAACATGGCTACTGCTAACAGCCTGACTACTGTCCAAAGCAAGATCTCCTTGCGGTGAAAATAAATGGTCAGTAAGCAGATTTTGTTACTTGATGATCTAGTTTAAAAAAAAAAAGGCAGACGGAATTCCTTTGCGTCCAGCCCAGTGGCGGACCGAACAGCACAAGGAAAGTGAGGTTAATAGGGAACCATTCTATACATCATCTTTCTGCAGCCATTACACTGTGAAATCATTTACTTCAGCAGAATGATAAGTCAAGGCAGACAAGTTCTCTATTGCCAGTTTAAATAACAAAAGATTAGTTGATTGCACCATGATATATGATGTTTTAATAGTTACTATGTTGCCATGCGTAAACCAGAAAATACTCCCTCATCCAAAGACAATGCCTATGGGTGCTTCCTCCTCTCCTCCAATTCATTCTCTACGGAGCACCTCCAGGCTCTCCTAACATCTCAGGTCTGCGACACTTGACTCTTGTAAAGAATCTGTTCACATTCACAAATATTGAACAGTCTCTTGAGCTGTTGAACTGAACGGTGTTTTCATTTTTCAGATCCAAAAGTAGTTTAGGATGAGTAAGCGATGCTGACTGCCAGAGGTACTTATACTCATATGAAGTGGACAGCCGGAGATTATGAAGCATGATTACACAGCCATGACATTCACGCTAATATAACAGATTAAAATAAAATTCGCCACATATTTGGCGAGTGGAGCATCTGCTATTAGGTTCATCTACGATTAGAGTGACTCACCCCTGATGATGAATTGCAGATGAAATATCCATTTTTGGTTCTTTCGTCAGACTGTTACTCAGCCCCGGAGCACTAGCAAGCCCTTTGAGTATAATTTGTGTTTGTGTCACTTTTCTGACGTCCGGTTTGTTCTGGTCCAGTCTGAAAATTAATTTCCTCAGAGTACAATTTCTCAAATTAAATGTGATTCAAATTCGGTCACAGTCCCCCCATTCCATCCACAATTAATGTACCTGAGTTGAGAGTTTCCGTCAAACAGCTATTTTACATCACGCTCTGCCTAAACTCATCTGACATCATCGTCTTCATTACAAAAAAAGCCCTTAAAAACACGTCACTTTACAGATTTTGCTGCCACATTTATGACTTCTTATTTCCGACTTCTCAACAGGAGTTAATTTAGAGACAGATGTGACGCCATAAAATATTGTAGGTAACAACTGGTAATCTAATTTCATGCTGGCTGCATCTGAGAACGACAGAGTAATGTGAGCTGGAGTACACAGAGGTAAATGAGCCATGTCTAACTGGCACCCGTGTTCTCCTCAAGTGAAAGGTCACATGTGGAGTCTGTGACATCGAGTCACTCCTCGAAGTAAAGTTTTGACAAGGAGATATTGTTTGTATCTTGTGCTCAACTGTGCATCATAATCTATGACCATCACCACATCGATTCCTTATAAAATCAAAGTAACGATAGACATAAAATGCTGAAGAGTCTGCAGGGTAGGAAAAACACCACATGAATGGGTACTCACAGGTATGAGGAAAAAAAAATTGCCCTCACTTACTCACGCTATCAGAAACAGGACTGTGAAAACACACATCCACACAAACCCGAGTACACACACGCGCTACGGAGAAGCAGCTGGCTGGGAAGCAGAGAGCCGGGTCACGCAGGCCCAGGTGGCAACGCTGTAAAGTGACACTGTGATTTAAGTCCTGTGTCGTCGTGAGGCCCGTTATCTACCGCCGGTAACAGGGCCACGCCGATACGGTCCGACAGCCAACGACTGCAGCTGAGGAGGTAGCACTGATGACGGATCGGTTCAGCCTGTGCAACTTCCAGCCGCAGTGCGCAATTACATGAATCATATGTTTAAGCGGCTGCCAAATGCATTTACATCCAAGGCTGTGGTCAGACTTTGTTTTGGCTCCTGGTTGGATGTTGCTTTGAAAATGTCCTGCCTGTTTCTTACAGATTATTTCTTTGCTTTTTGTTTGCACGGTTCATTGAAGAGGAGATGGATGGATGGATGGGGTGAAATAGGAGGATGCCAAGCTTCGAACGTCCTCGTCCGCGTTTGAACCCCGGAAGTCACTGTGGTGTTGTGCCTTAAACGGCTGAGTCATCACGATACAACATCTCGTTGTGTGAAAATACATAAACACGGACGTTTTTCCTGACAGCAGACAAACACAACTTTCACCAACAGTATCCTGGGTATATACTGATTATAGAGTCTGTGACACTCTAATGTTATCAAGAGGACCCTCTCAACTCTTATTCCATGTGGCACAATAATAATGTATAGTGTGTAGTGTATACAAATATTCATAGTGTTCTTGTTGGTAATGAGTCCACCAGTTATAGGAGAGCAATGCTAAGAAAAACTGAACTTAATGAACCAAAACTATGGGAGCCTGGCAACAAATTAACAAAATAATGGGGGAAGTGTGAGCAAGACACACAGTGGGCCAGTGATCCAGAACTTCCCTCCTTAAACTAAGAAAAAACTACATAACAAGAAAGAAAGCCCTGAAAACAAGACGACCAAACCTCCATCCTCAATTGGAAAGAAATATGTGGCAGGGCCTAATCGCTTAATTAGGAGTTACATTACTGGAGGCAATTAATCAGATTACATGCATCCACAGACAGCTTTACACTACTTTTTTGTAACACACTCTAAGTTACCCTTTAAATAAAATGTCCCCACCTCCGTCCAGAAATGGCCGCGCTTCCTGGCAGACCCTTTATGTCTGCTTTTAAATTACTGGGGAGACGGTCACTCGGTCGACTGCCGAGTCATTCAGTCAGCGCTTCACTGCGCCTGATCAGCAAGTCGAAGCTGAGGCGGTGCATCTCCTAGGCTGCTCGAGGCAATCTGGATAATTAGAGTTGTGTTCGATCACTGCTCCATCTCCACCAAGCTGATGATTATCCCCTGCACTATGCAGCGCGCACTCACAGTAAACCAGTGAACAAACACACACAAATGACAGGGTAAAGGCGGACAAGCTGCTCCAGTAAGAGTGTTTTAAGTGTGTTAGGTTGTTGTTGACTTTGAGATATTAATAAGTGTAGTTTTCATGGATATGCTGAGATAATAAAATGAATATTTTAAGATTTTTCAAAGTGTTACATCACTGCAGCCAAGTGCCAGACAAACACAATGATGGGCTGGCAGACAAACAGACATATAGACAAACCTCACAGCGCTCATCACATATGCATTAGATGCGCTTCATTGTTCACACCTCGACTTTGGTCCCAGTTACCAATCAGTAATGATTGAGGCACCGCATCACTCCCAGGAGCAATATGTCCTGTAATGAGATTCTTCTCCCCGAGCATACCTCCCTAATCCCATGTCTCTATCTGTTCTTTGCGGGCCTTTAGAACAGCTGAGCCCGGCTGAACACGGACGCTCTACATGAAATTCGTTGTTAACCCTGCCATCCTGAATAAGAGCAAGACAATGGAGCTGAAATGGAATGGATGCTGTGCCTATTACGGAACATGTTAATCCTCTTAAGAAGTTAAGAGAGGTCTTGATGACATGTGGGAGAGGCAGGAGTGTACAGCTCGGTGGAAATGAGCAGAGGCTAGTCTGAAAAATGAGGTTCATCCGGAACAATAGCGAGCCTGGAGCCTGGTTCTCATAGTCATTAACCTGCAATTCTCTTTGGGGAATTGATAGAGCAAGGAATTGTTCGGCTGCTCTGTCTTTGAATAACAGAGAGCAACTTTAGCATACGTTGTTGGCAAACATCTCAGGCAAACACAACATTCTAACATTCCAGGTTATCCTTTACTGATCTCTAGCTTGAATAATTTTACCATTTTTGCACATTTAAAATGTCAAAGAAGTTGTGAGACTGGCTGCAACTTGGGTGTTTAGAAAGACAGCCAGCATCATGCTACCTCATTAACCAGACTTTCCCCAGAGCGGCATTTGGCCAACATCTATAACCCAGGCAGCGCATGCTTCTGAGGCTCGTCATAAAAGCTTCTCTTTAGAGAATGGCCTCCAGTGCCATGTAGAGCCTCTTTAGAGGGAAAGTTAAGTAACTCACTTTGATAAAGCCTCATGAAAGGAGGGATTTGAGATGAGGAAAGCACAGAGCATTGAGCAGACCATCAGCGTCGATAAAGTCGATATTATAGCGGCAAGGAGAAAAGTGAATGTCAAAGTGCTGAGTGTTGAAATTATCAGAGAGGAAAAACTGAAGGTCCGCTGTGAAATGTAGGGATGCTGTTGCAAACAAATGAAGACTGCGGTCTGACTCACCTGTCTTTCCCTGTCTCCTTCTTGAAGACCATGTCACAGTAGTTCATCCTGTCCTCTGTGGTGACGTAGATACGTGCATGAGGGTAGTTCTCCGCCGCCTGCCGCAGCATGTTGTACACGATGCCCTTCCCATCCTTCCTCATGTTTCGTAGCGGCCCCCACACAACGTAGACGGTGTCGTTGCCCTGGCCGAAGAAGTACTGGGGCTTCTGCAACAGAAGGGGAACGCTGGTGTGCGAGACGACTCTCAGCGTGGTCTGCTGGCCCACGTCGCGTTCAAAGCCCCGCGTGGGCGCATTGTTCATCCGCCAGATGCAGGGAGAGCGGTCGATCTGCGGGCCGGCAGCCTGGCCCAACATCTGTCCAGAGCTGGACACGATGCTGCAGAGCTCACAGTGCAGCTTAAGAGGCTGGAGGAGAGGAATGATGATTATAATTATTAATCACACCTCAAGTCAATAGAGGCAAGTTGTCTCACAATGTTAGGGAGAGTCTCAAGTTAAGTCTAAAACTGGCAGAGACAGGTTCAACTCAAGTTTCAGGTGAAAGTCAAGAGTCCAACCCAAGTCTTTGAACCAAGACAATCAGGACAAGTCCAAGTAAAGCCTCGGGTCAAAGTCAACAAAGACATCAAATCAAGTCCCTAGTTAAAGTGAATCAAGACATATTCCTTCAAATCTCAGGTCCACATCATCGCTCAAGAAAACTACAACCAATCCAAGTCAAGTCTCAGATAGATGTCCATCAAGACAAGTTCAAGTCAAATCTCAAATGTATGGCAACAGGTCAGGTCAGTCAGGTCTAGATTCAAAGTCAATAAAGAAGAGAGGAAGACAGGAGAAAGTCAAGTCTTGGATACAAGTCAATAAAAACAAGTTCAACTCAAGTCAAAGATTGATTCAGGTCAATTTCATGACAAGTTTCAAGTTAAAGTCAATCAAAACAAGTTGGCTGAGGCAGGAATCAGGTTCACAGACGAGATAAAAAAGTTTGATGTTCAGTCACGATTCGCTGACTTACTTCCCCATTCTCTGACGAGTCATCTGGTGTTTATACAGAAATTATAGCGGCATAGTTAAAACCACAACTCAACAAAATACATACAACACCTTCATCTTTAGACATTTTGATGCAGAAATGTTACATATTATATGTTTAATTTAACTCAATTCAGACCAACACTGAATATCAACCTCTGAGTTTATTTTTCTTCCTCAATATACAGCATCTCATGTCGTTTCATCTTATTATTTTTATAGTTTGTGATTTACTTTACACCTGTACAATAATAACATGAAAGTGAGGTTTTGGCAAGGGGCCTTGTGTGATCAGAGCATTAAATAAAATGCATTTGGTAATTATTTATAAAAACAATTCATCAAGAATTTTACGGCCCATAACTTTCATTTCTTTTCTAAGATTAATGTCACTGAGCCCAGGACCAACACTGATTAAGTTAATTGAATGCGGGAACTCAGAGGTTACACCGGAGTCTGAATGTGACAATGCAGATTAAAGAAGCCGGGGAGTTGCATCATTTATCTTACTATATATTTTTTATACGTCTTATTATACTTCACTGGAGCGAGGGGATTTGTAATGATTTGTAATGTAATCTTCAATAATAGCTCTTAGCCACGCTTTGCCAAAAGAGGAGGAAAGCCCTCTCTGAATCCGAAATGGGAGATTTAACTAATTGAAGCTAATATGCTTGGTTTGTTTTGATGAGATTAAGCTTACTTAAGTGAATGAATGCAAGAGAAAGTTAGAAAAGAAAAACCATTGTATCATGACTAAGCCATGTTTGATCATTTGCTTAATGAAGAATAACTGTATTGTCACTGGTCTGCATACAAATTGCATTTGCGCTGCTTTCCGGGCGACTGTTTAGGCGGCGAACATGAAACTCTCTCTTGCATGTTCGGCATCTAATCAACAAACGAGAGATTTAGTGTGCAAACACAATCCCACAAGTAAATTCTATTATGAAAACTTGGCTTATCGTCACTCGTATGACTCACTGTTGTGCGTGCACAAGACCGACTGCTTGGAAAGGAAATTAAAAACAGTGTTGGTTTTATTTCTTATGAGACATAATTATTCCATGAATTTCTCCGACAGAGCTACCTGCTATTGCTTTTTCTCTCGTGTATGGAGTCAGTCATGTGTTGAGAAATGATCTCTGGACCTGAGCTGGTAGCTCTCCATTTACTGGCTGGTTGAGACACACATCAGCATAGCCTTGAGCTGTCAGCAGCTCGTCCATCATCGCCCGCTCCCTTCAGTCCAGCTCATAACTCCATCACGCCTCTCAGCACACACAGATTGGTTGAACTCTGTGGGGAACACTGGCTGGCTAAATGCATGTGAGACACATAGGTTTGTAACTGTAAACCTACCAGCGAAGAGCCCCTGAGCAAGGCATGACAGTGACAGGAAGGTTGTACTTCTGGCATTAATTATGGTTATTTTAACAACAAAAATTTGAATTGCAGTCGTTTCACAAGCTTAAAAAGAAAAAAAACTAATCTACATGCACTGAGGAAGCGTGTAACACTTCGTCTAACAACTAAAAACCCTACTGGACAATTTTCATTTACGATACAGGAATGGATATCTAGCTCTTAACAAATCTCTGAACGTTACGTCCTCTAAATCAATAAAACGTTATGGCCTCTTCATCCTCTCAGCTGTGATTTATGCTTCGGTTTAACGGTCGTGATGTGTCAGTGTAGCATCCTGTAATCGCAAACAGAGTGCACTTTTATAATCCCAATAATTTGGCACTCAGTGGTGAGTACAAAATCTACTCAAAGCCTCAGATTTTAATGCACGAGTGTGTTAAAAATAAAGTGGGTTATTTACAAAAGCAGGCTTAATGCGGGGAAGACGGTCATCATTGAATTATAGCACTGGGATGTGAACTTAACCTTGACATTCATTAAAATGCTCTAAACACGATTAATTAAGAAGCAATAATTATTACATTAACGTGCCAAGTCCCAGTGTAAGGAGCCTCCCTGGCACTTTAAAATTCATTGATTAGCTGTAGCTGTCTGCACGGGAGAAACTGATTAATTCCAAATGCTCGTCTTGGGGCACACACATTATCCTGAAGAAGAAAAAAGTTTATGTCTGAAACCGAATAATGGAAAATTAATTAAAAATATCTTTAACTCAATAAGCTGCAGCACATGCTTAGTTTTCTAGCCATGCTAGTGGCGTGGCTCTAGATGCTGCCTGGTGGTCGGTTCATCGCTTTTAGCCCGGACTCAAGCATTAACTCTGGTGCAATCATCGGTTCAATTTCCCTTTTGGTCAGTACTTTGTTTTTTTACCAAATGACTTCAAAATCAATGACAGAGTGCTGCAAGGATAATGATGATGTATGACGATGTATCTTTCATAGGCTAATCCAGAACTTTTCCCAAAGCTGTTAGCATGACTGTAGCTCTTAGTTCTGTTCTTGTTTCACTGTTTTAACTATTACAGCATTTTGAAGCAGGAGCTGGTTGACTTATTCTCATGGTCAAACTTTGCAAGTGAGTGAATACTAGATTCTGATTGGTTTGAAGGTGTGAATTAACCTTTGACTCCTCAAGTAGTTCTGGTGAAACTGCCTGTTTACTGTTCTAAATGAATGTGTTATTTTTTTTCAAGAGAAAAAGAAAAATCTGAATACCCGTACAACACAAAGTCTAATCCTCCTCCCTCTGGTTGAGGTGAGTAACTCTGTTTGATTTTGAAAAGCTGGGGAAACTGACCTCATGTGCGCGGACTCCCCACTACAGCCTGCTTCACTGTCCGATTTATTCCTTACGTAACAGTTGACGCATTACACACCACTAAAGTTAAGTTTGTACCATAGAAATCAGATTTTCGCCACAGACACCCTGTCACAGACACACGTAACTGATACTGTTACGTAACTATTACTTCACTCACTCATTCACTGGTCAGGGGGAGGCGAGCCCCGGCATTAGAAGAGCTCAACCCCCGCAAAAGAAAAAAACTGGTGGAGCTTTTCCACACACACACACATGCGCTGGCTGGGCTGGACATGGTTTTTGTGCAGCACGTACAACAGGCCTACTTGCTTGAGGGATTTTAACTAATGAAGCGCTTCTCTTGAATAGCGGCTTAGAACACTTTTCCTCCCTGCTGTATTAAAAAGACAAATTTAATCAAACATGTTTCTTATTAGTTCTTCACAATAAAAGTCCCCCATTATTTAATTATTCAAAAGTTTTTGCTATGGAGCAGCAAAAATCAGCAAATGTTTGGTTTTCATCAGCAGTAACTTAATACAGCTCCCACAGCAGCTGAAAGCGAACAAGATGAAACAGTAAAATAAAGCAGAAATCGGAAAGTACACACATGGACACAGGAGAGGAACTGAAGAGATATCGTTGAAAAGCTACAAAAGTCCTGAGAGACTTTTAAAAGACTCCTTTCTCCTGCACAGACATGAGTTTCACAATCGCAGCAAATGTTTATTGAAGGGGGAGTCGGGGGTCGTCAGGGGTTGGCTGTGGTCACGAGACGTCAACGCAGCCCGCTTGGAGGCAGGGCGGGTGCGCTCTGGTCCCACTCTGGAGAGGGTCCAATTGGGTGCTTCTCAGCTCAACTAGGCTCATTTAAAGTAGTAACGGATAAGCCAGTCAGTGCAACGTGATTCCCTGCCAAATGTGCCACTGGAGAAGCCCTGTGAGAGCTCTTAGATTTGACGTTTTACTGTTAGCGACGAGTGTAGGTGGCTGGCTCAGAGGTGGTTGTTGCTGTTTTGTAGAGGCAGGGATTGTTTGAAATGCGTATTTGGGAAGTTACATTGCAGCTCATGAAGCTAAAGTGACTTTCTCTTGACACAGCTTATTGCTTTTGATAGGACGGCGCTGCAGTTTCCTACCAACTGATTTACACATCACTAAAGTCTTTATTAGCTCAAGTTTCATTGTGTGAAAGTAGCTGATTGTTATACTAAAGACTTACAATCACAGACCCACGAATCAATCTAAAAATAGAAGCAATTTTCACCTCCTGCTGGCAATTGTTTACGTTTCAAAGGGCTGGGATTTAACATGTTCAGGTCTAAATGAAAATATTGAGTTTGTGTTTCAGTGTGTGATAGGCAAGGGGCATGAATGTAAAGTGCCACAAGACAAATGTTTTCTATTTCCCCTGAAAAAAAGCAGAGCGGGGACGATTTATCACACTGGGTGGCAGACTCAATCAAATGAGGAAAATAAGTCCGGCCATTCCCATGCTACCGGGGTTATGCATTATACATGCTTGCGAGAGGTTTATAACACCTCAAATGACACCTCACTGTGGATCATGTAAGATTGCCTCACCGTCCAGGAGAAATACGGCGCTTCTTACGGTGTTGCTGTGTGCTTAACAGAGGCTGACAGCTCACACAGCGGGGCGTTCACTCCGGACATAATCACTTATGACAACCAGCACTGGAGTATCACCTTGACCAGACCTCCACAATTCTGTCCATCCTTTGTAAGAAACATCCGGGAGCGTACAGAACTCTTTCGACGCTCAGGCCAATCACTGCCCCTTCTGATTTGCTATAGAGAGTTCCCAGGTTGGGGCATTTGATCTGAAAAGAGGCCTAATTCTGCTGAAGCTGCCCGTCTTGCCTATGATTTGCATAAATCTCCATGGG
Organism: Sparus aurata; assembly: GCF_900880675.1. Taxonomy (NCBI): domain Eukaryota; kingdom Metazoa; phylum Chordata; class Actinopteri; order Spariformes; family Sparidae; genus Sparus; species Sparus aurata. Next base: position 14,854,072 of record NC_044207.1, on the reverse strand, counting down.
GAGAGGGCAGTGATTTAAGCAGTCTTGTCTGGAGGCAAAAGGAGGTGCAGACGTAGAGATTGGTGTTAGATGTGATTGCCTCTGGGCCCGTGTTGTGCGGAATCAAACCCTCCAGAGGCAGAGGATGACGCTCCACATTAATCTGCCAATATCAGCCCGCTGAATATAAGGCATCCACTTCTCATGAAGGAGCAACTCCTCCATCGCTGCTCCGAATCTAGATGTATTGCACACCAAACTGAAGGCACCGTCCTCATTACCCGTCAGCCAGAAACGTTGCATGCATCTCATGTGAGCAAATTACACGATTTTCCTGCGTAACTACCCAATATTCACCAGTATGAGCACAATTTCCGCCTTTCGTCAGCTGCCTCCCTAAACAACAAACACACAGCTTGCTTTTTTACATTTTGATGTGGTGGGAATTAAAAGGCTTTGATATTTCAATTTCCATAAATTGTGCGGGGAATATACAGCGCAGAGCTGTTTGAAGGCACAAGAATAGGATCACGGACACGGGTGTTTGAAATTACAAAGAAATAATGCACGCAGGAGACATCAAAAAGGCGTTTTCGGATCCATCACAGAGAACCTGATATAATGAATTAAGAAAGTCCTCAAGGAGGTGCTGCGCTTTTTGCATGAGTGCATCCGACTGCACCTTCATTATCGGGCTGCTGCATGATGGCAGGTTAATGTTACTGGAGGTTAGAGAATCTGAAAGCACCATAAAAGAAAAGATAACCTGCGTGTGACATACATTTTGACACTGTAATGTGACAACTGTACAAAGGTTAATTCAGGATGTCTACAGGTATTGGACACATTTCATGCTTTTTAAGACCCATTTATTATTTTTAACCACATTTAAGACTAAGACCTTTTCTTATTTAAACACTGCAGGTAAGTATTGAGGCATGTAGTACATGGACCTGCATTTTATGTAGGAATGTGATTATCAGAGTAAGTTGACTTAATCCACATTTTGCTAACACAAGTAAGTAGACAGTATGAGGTTCGGTGGAAGGTTTAAAGACTGATTTTGACTAAATGAAATTAAAGGATGGATAAAACTAATGTTTTAAGGACTAATTAATGACTTCTAAACTCTTGAATTTATAAAATTGAACTTCCTCTCTCGTGCCATAGAGGATTCAACCATTTCGTCATGGCCAACTGTATCCCAAGATTCTGTTTTTCCAAAAGACAACAATGGTGAACTCACAGAGCAAAACAGCAGCTGAATACACCTTTAAATGTGAGTATGGGGTTTCAAGTCACTCCAATAGCTAACAATACTAAAACACAAGGGATCCCAACACTGTCAAGGTCGCAAAGGTAAAATCAAGGGGAAATGTTGACGTATACAGTAAAGTCCGCGTAGACCAGAATATCTCATTTAACATGATCAGTTCGGCCTTTGTGGTCTACATCCTTTGAAGGATGCAGCCCCCAAATTGAGACAGAGCTATTCTCACCTCAGTCTGTCGGTTTACTGAGCAAACAGTTGCTTATAACATATTGCTCTTTTTTGTTCTTAACCTTTTAGCCACTAAATGCTCCACTACTGGTGCTGGGCAGGCAGAGAAACAAGAAAGTAAAGTTGAAGGTTGAACTAAAACAATGAGATGTTGAAGTCAGGTAATAATTCTCAGTGGGTTTGTCAGTAAAGATACACATAGTTTTGGAACCACTGTTAAAATGAAAATATGGATTTGAACACCTTTAGTTTGAAGACATTATTAAGTTTACAAGATGCTACCTGAATGCAACCTGAAGACAGCAGCTCATATCAACTGTATTCAAACATCTTCAAACACAGAGATGACAGAAAATATAAAACATTATTAAATGAAGTTGCTGTGTCTGTTTCTGCCTGCTGGTATGTGTCCGTGTGTTCTGCTCCTCTGTGTCCCTCACCTCCTGTTTGGGGATGCTCACGTAGCCCAGGTGAGGCTTGAAGGCCTTGTACGGCTGCTTGGAGAACATCCAGTGGCTGCTGAACGTCTGACCGAACACCGGCTGCAACAGGAAGTACGGCTTCTCCGAGTAGCTCACCACGACCACGAAGAGCGACACCGCCACAATCAGACTGGTGGCGATCAGCGACTTCCTCTGTGGAGGGAGAAGGAGTGCAGCGATCAGACACTAAAGCTCTTGAAATCTTGATTTTCATGTCAACAACAACAACAACAACTACACTACATGACCACAGAAATGTTTGCTGCATACACTGTATAGAATATGTAACATAAACCATAGGATACACACATTTTACACATTAAGGTAATGAGATAGATTCATCTCTAAATATATATAACACACTGCATTACACCATATAATACTGGGCTTTTGGCAGTGATGTAATGTGCATAAAATTCTATGAGAAGATCAAAAATGACATCCTTAACTTTTAGCACCGTCGAGCCAAAAGGAAGCAGAGAGTTAGAATTATTTAGTGCAGCAACTTTTTTCAGCAAAGTTATATATGTTTAAATAAAATGTAAAAAAGCTGAATTAAATGTTCAATCTTTAATGTACATCTCAGTATTGCATTTTAAAACCCATCATATTACATAAGCTGCAAAGCTGCAAAATCATTCACACTGCAACAACAGAAATACAGAAAACATGGGGAAATATGTTTAGTTTGTCAGCATGGAGTGTGGTAATGCATCATCCGCCTAATATCCGAGTAAAAATCTCTTAGGGATAAATGAGTCTGCATAAAAGTGCATCTTACTCGAGGCTCGTTGATAGTGTCTGGCCAGCGAGACAGAGAGACGAGAGCACTCTTAACGGCGAAAAGACATTTCTGAAGGGGCAGAGTTGCTTTAAAGCATTGAGAGAAGAATTAGTTAAATTCAATCACTGATGCATTTGATTGAGATTGAGCATGAGTGACTCACTGTAACCTCTTTTCTTCACTTCAGATGCGTTCAAGTGAGAACAGATCTCTCTGAAGTCCTCTTTCTTCTAAGATAGTCAATAAGCAGAGATAAACACTTAAAGTCCGTGTAAAGCAAATTCAGCCATTTTCTTCTAAACACATTAAAAAGGTCATAAATGTATTTCCTTAAAACATGTAAAAAGCCATTCAACCATTTAGAATTTAATTTTGGAGCTAGGCTCACAAACTGTGTCTCAAAATTTCTGTGTTCAGGATTTAATGGGCGGGTCAGAAATCTGATTTGCATAAACCCGGCCCTGCTGCGGAAGTGGTATGAATACATTCAGCGCATTAGCGTCGGTGTTTTTTTCCGCTCGCTCTCGAGTCTTGGATAGCATCTCTTAGAATAGTTTGCAGCTAGCTAACCAGTCAACCAGTCAGCTAAACAGTAATGTCTCCTCCACATCACTCGTGCATCTTTCCTGGATGCCACAGTATGTAGGGTAACAGCGCCGTTTGCTTATTTAAGTTTCCTAAGGAGGACAACGTAAGGAAACAGTGAATCGATTTTGTCAAGAAGAGCTACTGTGGAGAGTTAAAAATCACCACCATCACCCGTCTCTGCAGTGTCCACTTTACCCCCGATAGTTACAGCAACTATCACCAGGTAAAGTCTGGATATCTGAAGAGTCAGTTGACGCTGGTCAGTGGGGCCGAACCGACCCTCTCCGTCCCTGGCTTACATCCTCCCATCCCGCCGACAGCGCATGCTCTCATCTCCGCCGCCGGCATTATGGGCCCACCTGCAACCGTCCCGCCGACAACAGGTCTCTCATCCGGCATTACATGCCTGCCAGAGAGTGTAAGTAGAGTTGAGATTCTCTGCCCGAGCCCGACCCGGGCCGGGTCAGGCCGATATTTCCTGTCAATATCCTCGGGCCGGGTTGTGCCGGCCCTTGATCAAGCATTTGTGTGTGTGTGGTTTTTTTTAAATAACTCAAAATAATGACTGTATTTCCAGCTACAAAAGGGGCATCTCTCTCCTCCCTCCACGTTGTTTGTGCCGCTGCGTGGTTTTATGTTTATTCACACACAGAATTTCTAATTTTAACTCTTTCTAATGCGATTGACTCAAAAAGTCCAGACGACACATGATTGCAAAGTAATCATTACTTTTTTTTAGCCATGCTAGCGGCATGGCTCCAGGGAAGGCAATTTCTGTCTGCCTTACTACTTTGATCCAGGCTGAAATATCTCTACATCTATGGGAAGGATTGTCATGAAAGTTTGCTGAGACATTCATGTTCGCTGGATGGTGATTTGTTCAGCCAGAGCCACCAGCAGTTCCATTACCTTGTGAGGCAGCTAGAATGCGGGATCACGTGATCTTGTAAATTGATCTTGCCAGGTAGCTTGAGGCCGAACACACAGCTAGAGACAGCAACTCCCGATGAGGCTTATGTGTGACAGCCATCAAGAGAAGCGACTGTTCCTTTGAAAACAACCACGCCAGCTTCTGAAGAGTAGAGGTGTGGAAATTTCATGAATATAAGATGCATCAGGATGCAGACGTGGAAGATTGTGCATCGGTGCAGAGACAGAGACATAACTGAGAGATCGCAGCCAGTACTGACTGTTGATTTTGGCCGGACATTAGTAGGCCAGCGTTACTTTTGATTAATGTGTATTTTGAATGCATACTTTTTGGGTCATATATTGGAATTGATTAACTTGTGCGTGAATTCTGCCTCACAACAATTACCTAACTCTTTAGACGTTTTCACCCAAAGCTGACAAGATGCAAGGAGAATCATATTCAAATCACTGACAGCTGAATCTTAATCGAATTGAATCCTGTGGTGAGTGAAGACTCAAACTGCTACTCATTTGGTTAGCATCAGTTATAACAGAACTGAAGAATTTATTTCATTGAATAGCAAAGGCACTCTCCCAACTGGCTTCGTAAGGATAAAGGAAGGCGTTTAATGCGCCTCAGTCGCTTCACATTGAGCTGGAAGCCTGTCCAGTGCTCTCAGTGCATCGAAACGTCTTTTAATAAGAATTTGTGCTCTCAATCCAACATTTTCCTGGCTTCATTCAGAATTTGATTTACCAGCAGGCTCCACTGGTAGCAGTGCTCTCTTACTGTTCAGATTATTTAAAGTTAGCCTGCGATAGACAAATGGTTTGTCCAATCACCATTTTTTAGGGTGCCTGCCCTTTTTCCAAAAAGCTTCTAGCAGCGCCTTCCCAGATGGTTCCATGTAAAAACCATCCACCATTGGCAGATTGACAATTGTCATCCAAATCTTGGCAACTAAACAAAAAGGATCACCTGGAGGTTAACTACAAACATTTGACGTCCTTAGTCTACTGACTTTGGTGATTGTCTTGACCTGCTGGTGACACCAGAGGAAAAGTCACTGTTTTCCCCATTATTGTAAAACAGCAGTGTTTTGTTATCCCCTGCCAGAGGGGCCAGATGATTGACATGACACAGTAATAAAACTAATGTCTTTCTTGACCTGATTTGCCAAAATTTGATAAAAAATATGATTTATTTTTATGACTTTCATGACCTTTGTCCAATACTTTTCTTTATGATCAAATACTTCAAAACCAATGACATTCCCATCGACCTCAGCTGTACTCTGTTCTTAGTGATGTAAGAACAGCCTCACAGACCCATGAGCTTGTTGGTCTTGTGTTATCAAAGTCAGAGGATTAAAGTCATCGTCCCCTGTGCAATGATATTGAAATTTACTTTTCTGTTTCAACATCTGCACCAAGAGAGCAACAGCCGGGGTGTCATTGTTTCATACATTGCAAAACAGCAAAATCTGGCTCGTCTGGAGGTATGAGGTATTATGGCTTGGCAGGAAGAGCTGAGAGTGATGAATAATGGATAAGAGATGGAGGATGAGGAAAGGTCTCACAGAGGAGAATCTATTGGCAGAGCTAGAGATCAATGTGCGGCGGAGAAAGAAACAGAGATGAAAAAAAAATCTCTGGTGTGCTACGACGTCTTGCAGCCAGAGGTGATGATATATTTCAGCAAATTCAGAGAAGTTTTTCTTTTTTTATCCTGGGAAACTTCAATAACATGCTGCTAATCTAACAGACAACACCGATGGGAAACGCTGGATATTTTAGGAAGGTGGTGTTTCGAAGGTTCTTTGAAGTTATCTGATGGTGAGAAGATTGGATGTGGCGCCCAGTAATGGTGATGCCCCCACCGCCAAAGTGCCCGCACCACCATGAGCTCTGATCTTCAACATCAAACATCCCCAGGGAGGCGCCGAAGGCCTCGCATCTCAGCACCGAGATCAAACATGGGGAGGAGGGGGTGGGATGAAAAAGACGGTCACCATTTGCTGCCCTGACAAGCCTATCTCATTTTGCCAATTGCATGTATATTACATCATGCATCATTTCGTGGCATTAGGGCTCATCTTTGATCACAAACAGTGGGGTCCCGTCTGTGATCTTTCATCCAACAGCACAAAGAGGACAAATGGGAAATTCTCGATTGCCACTCTGAACTTAAGGTGTTTAACAAAATAATGGACACTTTCCCAAAAGGACAATCAGTCTGTTCCGTCCCAAAAGTAACAAAAATGGCAGGTCTGGTCAGGCTTTTTCTGAAAATGTGCCATAATGGCTAGTCATCATGAGCCCATTATGAAACCAATCCTTTATAAACCAGGAGGGTTTGTCCGGAAGAAAAAAAAAAAGAAACAACTCTGAGCTCAGTCTGCAATTCTGCAACATCCATCTGTACAGGACGGAAAATTTCCTTGTCTCCTTCAACCTCAATCTGCCCACAAATCACAGGGGAAATGATGTGTCAAAGTCTGGAGGATATTGGACTGCTTGGCGTTAGCGGAGAGGGGGCGCTGAACCCCGACTAGCTGGAGTGTGAGACTCATGACTCCTCTCCTGGTTCGCTCATCCATCAGGGCGATCAGGAGTCGGCTTATTGAGCCGTTTGACAGGGACGTTGGAAGGCCTGATGTTGAGGAAGGAGTACAGTGGGGAAGTAAGGGAGCGCCAGCTGAAAATGGGGACCATTAACACCGGCGAGGCAGCAGAACAGCTATAAAGTTTCAGCATTAGAGCTTTCGGTCAATGTTAAAACATTTTGCTTGAGGAATATGACTCCATATGCAGCTGCAACGACCTTGTTTGCTAACATCAAATCAGACAGTGATGGCCCTTAACTGCAGTGCCACTTATGGTTGTAGCCCCAGGATGGTTCATTTAACACCTCCCAACCACCACCACCACCCCCACAGAAAGCTTTGAAGGGGCTATTTTTAAAGGTGCTAAAAACCTCCTCTGAGGGGGTATTGATCTCAGTTTGCAGACAGACTGCGTGGGATCATTGGGACTCCAGACACGAGAGAGCCATAATTTTCCACCAGTCTCTCCTGCAGTCAGCCTGTGTGACCAGATTACATATAGAGGAGGGAGAATTTGCAGGAAGGCATCGATGGAAACTTTGTCCACTCCCAGCAATGACTTAACTGAAGCATCTGTTGTGCCAAAATCGAGCAATACAATGGTGAAATGTTACTAATTTAATCTTTACAGTAATTGAACTTTTAATAGCTGTTTTTCTTTTGCTTTTGGACAGAAGCAGTGAACACACTACTGGCAGACTACTTTCTAGTAGTTAGCAACAGTGTTGTGCATTTGAACAATTGTAGAAGAAGTATTCCAATTCTTTACTTTTGTATTGTGATAAATACTCCAGTTCAAGTACAAGTCTTTAATTCAAAATAGGCACGTCGCAACATCACTGTATTCACAATAACCGTGATGCGAAAAAAAATGAATATTGACATTGTGTTAATAACAAATATCATTATATCGTCTGAATTATCCAACAAAGATGTTCGACCTTTTGTTTTGGAGTTCATCTTGTTGCCTTTTCAATACTAATTGAGTAGTTGATAGTAGGGCTGGGACGACGCGTCGACGTAATCGACAACATAAATTCATCAACATGAATAATTTGCAGTGGTAGTACCTGCGGAGGCTGAGAATAGCCCCTCTCACACAGACACGCTGCATTAACGCCGCAGCGGCAGTTCGTCAATTCTCCGCCGTTGGTCATTTACACAGAGCAAAGCACCACTGGAATAAAGACGAACCACCATGTAATTCACACAGAAAGCTGCTGCCACTCCTAAAGAGACATGACGGTACACGTCATGATGATGACGTCGGGGTGTTTCCCAGGTGTCCCCCCTGTCAATCTAAACCCGCGGACCATTTATAATGTGTAGTGATTGAGAACCCGGCCCCCTTTTTTGCACTAAATCACATTATTACATAACCGCCATCAGTAAACAAGTCCCTGTGTGACTCTGTCACTTGCGGGGACGGAGGCTGTTTTCTGGGGGAAAGTTCACTGAGGGCTGACCATCGCGGTGATTTCTATCAACACAACCACTTGAGTGAGCTAAAGGTTTTTGCAGGTGACAGACGCTGTTTTTCGGGCAGATATGTGACAAAGAGTTGGTAGGACAGGCGGGAGGACAGACGCTGCTCCGCCTACAACTGCGGTATTTTTTTCCTCATATAAGTCACTAACGGCAGTTACAGTTACTACATTACTTTTGTTTGGTCATGTAACGTTAAATTAATCGTTAGATTAGTCGACTTATCGAAAAAATAATCGCTAGAATAATCATTTGAAAAATAATCGTTTGGGACAGCTCTAGTTGATAGTAGTTGTTCTTTTTGTACACTTTCTTTTTACACTTATATACTTTAGACTTATTCGTATTTTGATGGCAACTATTTGCCAAAAAAGACAGAACACACGGTTAAGTATTTTTTTGGCCTTTTTTGATAGGACAACTGAAGACTTGGACAGGAAACAGGATGAGAGAGAGAGGGGGAGTGACACGCAGCAAAGGGATCCGGGTCGGGAGTCGAACCTGGGTCCACTGCAGCGAGGACAAAGCCTCTGTACATGGGATGCCCGCTTTACCCACTGAGCTAAATGGCACCCCACAATAGATTTGATTGTTGCCATTTTCTCCCCCAAAGTTCTGTGGACATTGCTACATTCATAGATTACTGTTAATTTGTCTGGCCAGGATAATCGGGTAGTGAAAGTTTGCTATTGTGGCAGTCCTAATTGAAAACAACACCTTAAGCAAAAATTTCCATCGACCTCTAGCGTTTCCCTGTGGTAACACTAATGCCGCTGCTGTGTTTGCCACATGGCCACGGCAAGCAGATCTAGTAAAAATAATTTGCTGTAAGGGTGACCTATTTGCACTTTGACAAAATATTAAGACAACAACATTCTTGATAAATAGTCATCAGAATTGTGGATATAATGAGGCAAGTATTAAAACAAACAGAACAGTCACTTAATCACTGCAATAAAGCCTTTCAAACTACGATATAATGTTATCCAAAATCGAAAACGATATACTGTTCAGTCTCATATAATGATAACTACATATATTATGTATATTGCCCAGTCCTAGTCTCTACCAACTCCTCAGGGATATATCTAGCTCTTGTAATGTCAGGTTTTAGCAAACAGGACCCAAATCTGACACACCAAGGCAGGTTGAAACCACAAAAAAGCAAGCTTTAATAAAATAAAGCTGAAATGCAAAGAAGAAACACAGGATAAAGAAAAAGAAAAGAAAAGGCAGGCGGGGACAAATCAAAAAACCTGAAGAGAACTACAAAGAAATTAGAACAAACTCGAAAGAAACAGGGAACAAAACCAGGAACACTGATGAGGCACAGGAGTGGGAAACAGATGTTGACAACCAGACAACTAAAGGAGGGAAAACACATTGACTACATACACAGGGACTAATTAACTCATGACACAGGTGAACACAGAGAGGCAGGAAAAGACAAAGACAGGAAGCATGGATCTCTTTTTCAACATAAAACAGGAAATAACTCAACTTAAGCCCAGGACCAGGCCAGCTAAATGCTCCACTATGTTCATCAGGTGGTCACTCGCTGTGTCTCACGTCTGTTAGGTGTTGAGCAGGTAGTGCAGACTGACATTTTAAAGCATTATTTACAGGTAATGAGAGTCCACAGGTGAAAGTAGATGTCCAAACATTTCTTTCTGTATCAATCACTCCAGCTTAATGTACACCGACTAGGCAAAACATCTGTAAATCACAGAATAATCAACAAGTAGTGCTCCATCCCGTTGCGAAATGAATGAAACTCAAGGCACATTCCTTGTAAATATTGTGCAATCAAAGTTTTACCCCCGTCGCGCTATATCTGGGCATGAAGAGAATACAATTTCCCACAAAGACTCACACGGCAGCTCAGTGAACAACAGAACCACATTGTAGATCAATCCAAAAAGCTAATCACAGTGGGTATTGGAATAATGAGAGGCTCAACCTGAAGAAAATGGCTCATGAAAAAACATATCTGCCAGCTATTTCGAGTTCCTCCTGGGCAATGGGCAAAAAAAAAAATAGAAGAAAATTACATTTGCAATGCAAAAGCGCTACCTCCCTGGCACCTGATTCTTGCCACCACGGTCTAGTGAGCAGTTAAAATCCAATTTCAATTAAGGCGTTTGAGAAAATATTTAGAGTCTTTCTCTCACTCTTCCTCCTCTCTGTTAAAGTCTCAGCGTTGCTCTCCGGAGAAAGGGGACGGGAGCATAAACAAAGAGCCACTCTTGAGATTGAGGTCCAGACACATTACTTTATTCCTGTCATATTTCCAGCAAAGGTCTCGCTTTTAAAGTCGTCAAAGTACAAGATAACAAACTATTCTTTCCCCAGGAGGAGGAGGAGGAGGAGGAGGAGGAGCAGCAGGAGGAGGAGCAGCAGGAGGGGAAGGAGGTTGACTCTTTGCTGCTGGTAACACGGTCACGCACAACTTCCCCTCCAAATTTCACCCATAGGACCTGTGACTGCCAAAGGAGCAGTGGAACAGAAATAATGTGATTTCTAGATGTTATTGCACATATATTAGGGTTTATGACAATATGATTAATCTCATTCATGAGCTGTTTACATGAGTCTTTTGGGGTTTTCACCCATGGTCACATGGTAAGGAGCCAATTTTATCCACTTTAAAGAGTGTCTGGATGTTTATTCTGCAAAAAAATAAATTAAAAAAAACAAACAAAAAAAAAAACTTTCTGTTAGCAGTTGTGTCCCAAAAAACATATTTTGCCATCTGTTTTTAATTTCAACATACAATATGTGCATTTGCCACTACGGTTTTCAATAAAAACAATTAAAGTAAAAGTAGTTTGATGATGCTGATGATGAAGTAGTGCGGCATTGTTGAAATTGTTGTCTTCAGTGTCAATGGAGGACTGTTGCAGATGTAAATCTATCTTCATGGCTCAGGCAGAAAGGTTTTAAATATGCATTTGCGTTACATTTAGTCACATTCGCTGACCTCCTTCCTCACTCTCTGATGAATCATATGATGTCTCACCATAAGTAATAATGAGAGGCAGACGAAAAAGAAACACATTTTCATTTAAGTAAAGTTATGTCCAGAACTTATGGGACAATGTCAGTGCACAACTCACCGAGATACTCACCGCATTTCAGAAAGTATCGATTCTGAAATGCACTTTTTACATAAACGTATCCCTCTGAGGTCCATTTTTCGACCAGTCACTGTGCAAAGCTAACAGAACAGTTGAAAGTGTTAAAATTAAAGGTACGATCAGTCAGATTTGTCCAAACTGTTAACGTGCCACAAAGATAGTTATTATTTTTATTTATAGACTATTGAGTCTCACTCACAGAACGTCAAATAGCCACATTTTGTGTTGGTGAAGCGCTGCAAGCAGCAACAAAAAGAGTATATAAGAAAATCCAGGCAGGGGGCTGCAGGGTCTCTGCAGATGTATGAGGCACTGACACGCCTTTTCTCCCCAGTCCAGTCTCCCTATCTGTCTGTTTACGTCTTGTCATGTCTGTTTCGTCTGATAAGCACTGATAGAAAATAATCAGTGATTCAAGTATCAAGCCTGTTTTGAAAGTACGGATATTTGTGATAAAATGTAGAGAGTAAAAGTAAATGGTTAAACACTCAAGTTAAGTACAGATACCTAAAAAGTCTACTCAAGTTCAGTAATGAAATATTTATACTTTGTAAATTCCCACCTTTAGTAAAACGTAGAAATAAAAGGTCAGATAAATGCAATGGCGTAACAATGTCCCTCTGAAATGTAGCAAAAGTATATGTTGCACTCCACCACTGTTTTTTATTTATTTTCTAACTACTGACTTCTTTAAAAGCAGTAAATAAGTCTCTATCATGCTGCATTAAGTCAGACCCTGTAAATGCTGAAGTTGCCGCAGTATGAGTGAGCGAAGGGCAGCAGAGTTCACCGCTCCTCTGGGAGGTTTAGAGCCTGCTGGTGCCATCATAGCCCAGCAGAGGGGGCAGTCACCTCACACAGTCGCCATGTGGAACCCAGATGGGACCGCAGGAGCTCGGGCTGCCTCTCACATCTTTTTTTTTGAAAAAAAAGAAAGGATCCAAGGAGTTCCTTTGATTATCTCTCTGCTCTGAAGAAACCTTCCACACATTCACTCCCTTTTTAACTGAGTTACAGTGTGTTAATCAGCCACATTTCAGCAGCAGGAGGTTTATTTAATTCCAAGTGTTCCCAGCAACACCAGAGCAGCCTCGTGTGAAGACTGAAGAGTGTTTACTCTGCAAATGCAATCCAGCTCGTTCATTTACATTCTACTTTCCGGAGTGTTTGTCAAAAGTCTGGTTCAGCCAATAACAGATTTCTCATAATCCATCATCTCGATGAAAATCCCTTTTTTGTTGTCGGGTGTTGAAATAGCCTGATTCAAATGACAGCAAGAGCTTTTTAACCTAAATATGAGAACCAGACAGGAACCAGTTTGTTTCTACATGCTGCGACTCTGCAGGGGGGCAACAATACAAATAAAACGTCTGTATCCATATATTTTTCAGAGACATAAATAGATGCAAATCCTCAATAACAACATGTAAACGCCCCTAAGTATTCCACACACACACACAACATTTCTTCATGACATGAGCAATAGTCCCGAAAAAAGAACCAGAATTCCTTGCAGACAAGTACAGACAATGTGTGCAGATTTCTGATTCCTTTAACCTAAAGGCGAAGGAGACAATTCTGGGGAAAGACGCTTTGGGCTGGCCATCGTCCCAGCGGTTCTGTCTGAATAATAACCCAGAGCCTCAACAATCAGCTGCTTTTTCTTCAGGAGTGTCTACTTCTGTCAGAAGTCTACACAGAAATAGACCCAAAAGCAAGACACACAAGCCGACAGGTGAGGAACAACAAGCAAGTTTAAATAAAAAATAAAGCTCCAGATCCCAAATATACGAAGGTCGAATGACAATAGCTAAACAAAGTACCAACCAAAGCACCAAGTCAGAAGGCAGTTGTATGAACCAGGAATGAGACAGAAACAGATCAGAACAGGAAACTGAAGAGATGAAAGGACAAAGACAGCGAGGAGCACATAGACTATATACAGAGGGGCTGATTAGCTAATAGGACACAGGTGAACACAGAAAAACGGGGGGGGGGAAATCACACAAAGGGAGGAAATGAAAAGCATAACATGGCTCATGAGGGCAGAACTTAAAAATAAAAGGAAATAACAAAACTACAAACTCAAACTATAACAACTTCACCTTTAAATACCAGACGGTACTGAACTACAGATGACACACACTCAAGCTGGTGTCAAACTGTGGGATGACTTTTGGTTTGCTGATTTTCCCGTTTGATTTTGTGGCAACCACTCTTTATACAGTCAATTTTTTATATTAAAATCCTTGCTTGGAGCTGAGCAGATAAAACTTTAATCACTCCTGATGTGAACTATGTTTCCTTCCTCCAGTTCAATGACAAATATCCTGATGCCGATGCTCTTGGCACGCGCTACTTCTGTTGTATCACCCTCATCAGCGGTGACATATGAAAAGAAAATCCTTCAATCCAGGTCAAGTGAACACTAATCTGCTCTGTTGGCATGATAGGGCATCATTATAGTGCAGAGCAACACAGAGAATCTTAATCTGGCCCCAAAAAAGAATTTGTTTGTTTTTGATGTGGATGAGACTCTGCAGGCGGCGACAATAAGGAGGAAACACCCTTTTTACCTACTTATCATGACCCACAAGCATCAGTGCCACAAATCCCTGCATCCGGATTGAAATGTGTGCGTGTGTGTGTGTGTGCGCATGTGTGTCTCTGCATACGTGTACTTGCGTGCGTGACTGCGAATGGAAAGCATTCAAAACCCATTTGACTAATGCATATCTGATATCAAATGGAGCATAATCCCCACAAGTATAAAGGATTAAACACTCTACAATATTCACTTCCCCGTCTGGATCCGGCAAACTTTCAGGACGAGGGGGGGAGGTGAAATGAAAAAAAACACACCACCATATGTTCACAGAAAATGTTAGGAGACGCTCTGAGCTCGGCTGCGTAGGTTGACGCTCGCACGCTTGAGAAAGTGAGGGATTTTGTCAAAGGGAAAAAAGAGAAAAATCTGCTTTGTGTGGCACTTTGAAAAAGCTGTGAAGCCGCGTGAGCAGAATGAGTCTACCTGTCAGACACAAATCACATTGAGATTTTTACGCTTGACTGTAAATTATCTGCTGCCATAAAGACTCCCACTGACATCAGTGTCTATTTCTCCCTCGCAGCGCTTCAAACTTTTGTTTTCCTCCTGGAGAGAGCTCATTTTGTTTCATTTGATAACATGTAGCCCTTTTGTTCCAGAAATGTCAAACTGGGGATTCTTTTTTAAATTGCATTTATCTTTATTTGACACATATTATAATCCTTAATGCTATAGTATTAATTGACAGTATTTTTATGTTAAGAGGTCGACTGTAGTGAGAAACCCACAGTAATGAATCCCCCCAGCTCTATGGAGCATTTTAGAATCTTTTAGCTCATTTTTTTTGTTTTATTCCCTCTTGTTTCAGTACGAGCAGGCACTGTCAATGTCGTATGAACATTTCCATGTAAGTTTCTTCTCCTTGAATCCCTCTCTGTTGTGTTATGCGTGTGATTGGCTGCAGGTGCATTTGGTTAATTGAGTGACTGTGTTGTGTGAGTGCTGGTTGTCCAGGGAGCTGATTGGTCCGGTCTCAAAACCAGCTCCTCCCAGCTTCCTGTGAGCTCCTTCTCCCACCACATCAGCCAGACTACCGTCATTTCAAGTTTCTGTGTTTTTAAATAAAACCTTCAAAATTGCAGCTGAATCTTTTGTTGCTGGTGGTTCTTGGGAGCTGGTAAGAGGGGAGTCTAAATTTCATGGTGCGCCAGGGTCCCCCATAGGCCCCTGGTCGTAACGGTCCCATCGGACCATGGTTTTTTTTAGTACAGTAGTGAATGGGGAGTGACAGTTACACTTTTGACTCCATTTAAATTGTGCGATGAATCGCACATAGGACGTTTGTGGATTGTGCAAGTCTAAAAAGTAACTAGTTTTGTGTGAAAACGCTCAGTGAACTACATTGCCTCACTCAATATTCGTCACCAACCCCAACGTGACTACTTTCCCCATAACCGACCACTTCCTCCTCTCATTTAATGTAAAACTCTCTCTCTCCACTACCAAGCTCCCCCGTCTCATTTCTTTTCGCAATATTAAGGATATTAACTTAGATTCCCTCTCCTCCAGCATTGACTCCCTCATGGCCACTCAGAACTCACTCACCCTCGAACAGCTGGTTTCACACTACAACACTGGACTCCAACAGATACTCAACTCCCTTGCTCCGCTAAAAACCAGATCTGTCTCCTTCTCCCTTTCCGCTCCCTGGTTTACCCCCGAACTTCGACTTATGAAAGCTAAAGGACGACAACTCGAGCGGCTATACAGGAAAACTGGACTTCATATTCACAAAGACATTTACAAAAATCATATGTTACATTACAAGAACTGCATTACCCAAACCAAATCCAATTATTACACTGCTATAATCTGTTCCAACAAAGGTAACACTAAATCACTATTCTCACTGTACAAGAATATCACCCAAGCCCCAGAATCTCTCCCATCTCACCTCTGTTCAACTGCTTTCTGTAACTCCATCATGTCATTCCTCAGTCAGAAAATCCAGATGATCCACCAACATCTCAGCTCACAAACCACCCTCAATGTCATATCCGAACTTCCTCCTCCTACCCACTTTTTCTCCTGCTTCCAGCTCCCCACCTCCGCAGAAATTTCAGATCTTATCCGCAAGTCCAAGCCATCCACCTGTCAGCTAGACCCTCTCCCCACGGTTCTGGTCAAAGCCTGCCTCCCTTCCCTGGTCCCTCTCATCTCTGCCATTATCCACTCCTCTCTCTCCACTGGAACTGTTCCTACACCATTCAAGACTGCTGCAATTACCCCAATTTTGAAAAAACCCGGTGCAGATCCCACAAACTTCAATAACCTACGTCCAATCTCTAATCTCCCCTTCATTTCCAAGATTCTTGAAAAAACAGTAGCAACTCAACTCCATTCTCATTTATTCAACAACAACCTGTACGAACAGTTCCAGTCTGGTTTCCGCCCTCTCCATAGCACAGAAACTGCACTCTTACAAATAACCAACGACCTCCTCATGGCAGCTGATACTGGTTTACTCTCCATTCTCATCCTCCTCGATCTCAGTGCAGCCTTCGACACCATCTGTCACACCACCCTCCTCAAGAGACTGTCCTCCCTCGGTATCACTCATACTCCTCTAAACTGGTTCAAATCATATCTCTCCTGCCGTACTCAGTTCATCCACCTCAAAACCTTCACATCCCAACCTTCCCCTGTCACCTCTGGTGTGCCTCAGGGCTCTGTCCTGGGGCCCCTCCTCTTTATCATTTATCTCCTTCCCCTTGGCAATATCTTCCGCAAACATAACATCACTTTTCACTGTTACGCAGATGACACCCAGCTCTACCTCGCCAGCAAACCCACTTCCAACCTCCCTCCCTCCTCCCTTACCGACTGCTTAACTGAAATAAAATCCTGGTTCACTTCAAATCTACTAAAACTCAACTCTGACAAAACTGAGATCCTTCTCATTGGCACACAGTCAACACTTTCCAAAACCGACAGTTTCCCCCTCATCATTGATAACTGCTCCGTTTCCCCCTCCCCACAGGTTAAGAGTCTGGGTGTCATCCTCGACAGTACACTCTCCTTCCAATCTCACATCAATAACATCACCCGGTCTGCTTACTTCCACCTACGCAACATCAACCGCCTCCGCCCCTCCCTTACTCCCCATACCACTGCTATTCTCGTCCATAGTCTCATCACTTCCTGTCTGGATTACTGCAACTCCCTCCTCTCCGGTCTCACCCACAAATCCCTGCACAAACTTCAACTGGTCCAGAATTCAGCTGCCCGTGTCATCACCAGAACCCCCTCCATCCACCACATCACTCCCGTCCTACAGCAGCTCCACTGGCTCCCGGTCAAGTCCCGCATTGACTTCAAAATCCTTCTGCTAACATTCAAGGCCATTCACAATCTTGCCCCCCCATATCTTTCCAATCTTCTCCATATCGCCACTCCCTCTCGCACCCTCCGTTCATCCTCCTCCATTCTGCTGACTGTCCCCCCGGCCCGTCTCACCACCATGGGGAGCAGAGCTTTCAGCCGCTCTGCTCCCCGGCTCTGGAACTCTCTGCCACCCGAAATAAGGAACATCACTACACTATCTGATTTCAAGTCCAAACTCAAAACACACCTGTTTAAGATCACCTTTTTTAGTTAAATGAATTTTCTGTCAATTTTTACTGTTTTCTTTTCTTGTGTACTTTGTGGCTTAAATTGTCTTTGTTTACTGTAAGGTGTCCTTGAGTGACAGAAAGGCGCCTATGAAATAAAATGTATTATTATTATTATTATTATTACTGGCACAAGAAAAGTATTAACAAAGGTGAAGATCAAAATACATCTGACCATAGTGACAGCAGCAGTTTTGTGAAAGCCAGAATTAGTCCGTTTTGTGAGGAAACTAATATATTCTTCAATTACGTATGACGAGAGTCAGAAGTCATGTGTATAGGAGAGCCCAACATCTGATGTGAAATCCAATCAAACAAATGAGCAAGGTGTTTTAATACTAAAGTTCATAAATGATAAAACTAATCCTACCATTTTATCATATTTATTTAATCCATCAGCAATCCCTAATCTGAGGACATGGGGTGTCATATCTTGAAAACAGTCCTCCGAGAAACAATGAGGCAAAAAAAAAAAGAAATTTGCTAATTCCCCTAAAATGCATTAAAAAGTAACAAGCCTGTTCTGAAAATGTCAGGAGTAGAAGGTACAGGTATTTGTCTTCAAAGTTAGGGAGGAAACATAAAAAGTTGTCATAAAGATAAATACGCAAGTAAGTAAAGAGACCTGAAAAATCTTCTTGAGCCCAGTAAAAGTCAAGTATTTTGTATTCATATTTGTACTTTGTTACTTCCAACCTCTGGTAACAATGCTTTATGCTGTAAAAAGATCACAGAGTTCTTCTGCTGAAAAAATAAATGTAGAACTCCAAACCCAGCATTTGTAACAATGCAAAAGCTCATCTACATGTACAGCGTGTGTCTTGGTTTGTACAGAACCTCCATTGTCTGTGTAATGGTAATTTCCTAGTTTCCTAATTTTCCATATCAGTTTTTGTGCTGAGCAGCTTCACATATGGTTGTTGAACATTGTTAAAACTAACAAACTGTCAATCAAACAATGAAAAACTGCATAAACAGAGCGTGAAGACAGGGACAGCCTGGCTATAAAGATACATTGGCTCCATGTATCAGACCACCTGCTCCACTCACTCGTCTTTTACGGGCAAATGGAGTCTGAGGACGCTCCCTCTTCTATCATGTCTATAACTTCTATTGTCGAGGGTTATATTTAGGGAGAACATCAAGCCAGAATGTCGTGTGGCGTTCGGCCAATCACAGAAAACGACTTCTGCCGCTCACTTACGACATTTTAGCTTCATTCTCCTGTAATATTTGAGTTTTTTAAGTGCCGGCTCTTATTGTCACAGATGGCCAACCGCACTGCCAGCCAAGGACACTGCTACTGTAGTCATGAATCTGCTGCTTAACCATTCGCCACAGATGTCCTAGCTTTAAGTCTACAGGCACTCAGTTTGCAAGAAAAACTTCAGAAAGTTCAAAAAAGCAATTAACGGCAACAGCAAATGAACTACTATGGAGTGCTTTACAGCAGATAGCCATTATTGTCCCTGTCTCTTTGTGTTTGAAGGGCACACGCAGGGGGGAATCTGGCTGTTGAGAAAAAACATCGACCAGAGAAAATCCATTTCAATTTGCCAAATGCCAGTGCAGGATTACTGACATTTAGCAACTGATATTTTCCCCGAAACTCAATATTATCCCTCCATAACTCCATAATAGAGCCTCTCATTGATAGTGATTACACACAGCGTGACTGCTCACACAGAGAAATGTGAGTATATATATCAGCGATGCAATACATGCGAGGATCTGAGAGGATTAGACAGCAGACAGATGCAGTACATCATCTGCAGGACGAGGGGAACAAACGGCGCCGCCAATTTTCTTCTCCACTTGACTAAACAGACGTCCGGCCTCCGCAGACATTTTCCTAAAGGTGTTATTTGTTAAATAAAATGTGTCTGACAAGAAAACTTGAA
Organism: Sparus aurata; assembly: GCF_900880675.1. Taxonomy (NCBI): domain Eukaryota; kingdom Metazoa; phylum Chordata; class Actinopteri; order Spariformes; family Sparidae; genus Sparus; species Sparus aurata. The sequence continues at coordinate 14,834,478 of NC_044207.1, read as the reverse complement.
GGCTGCCGGAGACAAAAAGCAGCTATGCACACTGAATTTTCAAGTGGCTCCGCAATAAGAGGAATTTGTCCTGTTTTTAGAGCTCGGACCTTAAGAGGGATGATGACGAAGGTACCTTGAGGTTACAAATGCACTTTTCTAACTGGTGAGGTTATTCAAGTTTTGTGAAAGGCTTTTACAACTAAAACATCACTCATCAGTGGGGAGGAGAAAAAAGAGAGAAGCAGTAGAAGAAGACAACGATAAACAGTAGGGGTGTAAAGATTCACAGATACGAATCAGTATCTGTTTTTTAAGGTTAAAGATGCAACTACATACGCGGACCGCTGTATCAATATAAATTTACCATTAAGCGGTTGACGGAAGCTTTGCTGCTAATTCTGCAGAGCGTCTCTCAACTCTCGTAAAAGGTTATAGGTCAACGCGAGATTCTTGCGAGAGTAACGTTAGCGTGTCCGAGGGAAAAACCACAACAACAACAACAACAACCGACAACTCCGACACTAGCCGTTTTTATACTGGGCAGCAAGCCCATTCTAAACTTCATATTCACTTTTTTCCACCTCTACTGCTATGTAAATCTGAGCCGTTGATGTGCCGGCAATTGCGTGGATGAGCGGAGGTGTCGATGACGTGCACCCACAGCCGGGGAGTTTTAAAGCCATGAAACAGTTGATCACAGCAGTCAGTCCATCACTTCATCCTGGGACGTCAAGATGAGCAACTGGAAAGCCGCTGAGATCGGGAGATACAAGTTTCTCCTCGGTCTCTGTCGCTGTCTTCGTTGTCTGCTTGCTTGTTGTAGCAGCAAGCAACTAACGGTCGCTACTTTCAAATTAAAAGCCCCCCGCTAAGAACCCAGTTCTGAACTCCAATGGGGTGCAATGTAAAGTTCTTATTTTGAAGACAAATTCGTCCTGCTTCACTGTTCACGCCGAACTTCGTGCTTCACATCACATCACATGTTTACTCCTACCCCAGTAGCAGCTTTTTGGAAAAGAAGGAATATTACACCTCCCTTTTAGATAGACAAGGCGGCACAGCCTTTACCTTGCTGCACATGTGCCACCTTTTCTATCTAAAAGGGGCTACTGTTTACAATGCACCAGCTAATCTGAAATCTAAAGTTTGAAAGAGTTTGGATTTTATAAGAAGGAGGGACATTTGGACAAAAGTCTGGCCATATGTAAGGTCTGTAGAACAGCTATTAAGTACAGCGGTAGCACGACAAATCGGAAAACTCATCTGGTGAGACGGCATGGAGAAAGCTACACGGGCGAAGAGGAGTCTGTGGATGCTAACGTTTCAGCTAGCACCATCAAGAACACGCAAGACAACGACATGGCAATCGAAGACTTTTTCCAGCCACAACTCGGCGAGGTCCAGGGTCATCACGGCGTCTATAGCCCATTTCGGACCACACTGTAAGGACTTACGACCTTACAGTGTGGTTGAGAGTGATGGCTGATGCCACTTTTATAGAATTGCTTATTTCAATTCATTATGAAAAATGAATGTCTACATTAAACAAATGTTAAGTAATGTATCAGATTGCATCGTATCATATCGTATCGTACCGCATCGAATCGCACCAAATCACTCCATATTTAAAATGTATCGTTGTATTGTAGCGTAGCACATGTGTCGTATCGAATCGTCTTATGAGGGAGAGATGCACACCCCTAATAAACAGTGTGAAAATATTCCAAATTATTAAATCACATCATCGATGTTATGAAATATCTTTTGTTTTAGGATTGTTGATTGGACAAAACAAGCAGGGCAGCAACTAACGATTAATTTTATTATTGATTAATCCATTTATTATGTTCTTAATCATCTGATTTGTTGGTTGGTTTATAAAACTCATGCCCAAGATGACGTCCTCAAATGTCTTGCTTTGTGCTCAACCCAAGATATTCAGTTTATGGCACAGAGGAGTAAATCCCCAAGACTCTTTTGATGAAGCTACAAAAAGAGAATTGTGTCATGTTTTCATTATAATATTGCACAAACTGATTAATCAATTGTCAAAACATTTGCAGGTTCATTTAGTAATTGACAGCTACATGATTAATCATTGCTACTCTTAAAACAAGGAGAACGTCACCACTGACTTTTGGAAATTGTGACCGGACAAAGCCAAATCATAACCTGATTGAAAATAATAATTGTAAACAAATTATTGCAGTTTCAAAGGTGCAACATGTAAGAATTGGCATCTTGTCCAATATATACTCATGACAAATAGGGATAAGCAAATCACCACAGTAACCGCTAACTGCTGCCAACTAATCTAGCTACATGCTGTTAGCTAGTTAGAAGGAGGACCGAAAAAGAGATCTCCATGTATAGGTATCACAATGTCAAAACTAAAACTCTTACACGTTGCTCTTTTAACTGGCTCCTATTTTAATAATTGATGCAACGATGCCAACGACTGCTGGTTCCAGCTGCTTCATCAGTTATAATAAATGTAATATATCCGAGTTAGAGAATGACGAGAGAACAGGGTGAGAGAACCACTGATTGTTTTTCACCATTCTTTCATGTTTCAAGAACTAAACAATCAATCGACTACTTAAGAATATAATCTGCAAGCTAATTAGTAATCAAAATAATTGTCAGTTACACCAGCATACTGGATGCCTGGCTAATTATGATTCCCAGGACATCAGACACGAACACTCTCTTAGCGTCTGTCAGGATGAGATAACATGACAATCAGAGCCAAAGAAAGAAAGAAAAGACGAGCATTTAGGAACTTAATCTTATCTTCCTGAGCGGCAGAGAAAAATATGATACACTGGACTGGATGAAGGAAATGTCGAATTTGAGACATATTTTGGGTAATTTCTTACACTGACAATCAACGGTCTGCCTTTTTATTGAGGGAGAGAAAATCCTCTTGGTTCTTAGCAGCAGACATTTTTGACTGTGAAAGCATTCAAATGATTTGCCAGCTCAGGTTTTGGCTTCTCATTAATCCTCTTAGATTGAGAAAGTTCTACGAGAGCTCGTGAGAACAAAAGCGTTATGAAACCGTGAAACAGCCAGGTGACTCGAAGGGCACCAAACTGCACCGCTATGTGGCACAAGCAGGTGTTCGTGCTGGAGAGTCAAAGCCTCTGTGGTGGGTGCTGCAGAAGTGAGGGGTGGAAGAGTGTCTGACATTCAACATGATCGTGTGGGTTAAGGTTGGTGGTCGGTGGTGGTGTCAGAGTCAATAGCAAAACACAAAAACAGCAACACCTGCAGTCGAGATCGATGAGAAGCCAAAACACGAATCCGGACAGACGAAACAATCACGATCACAAAACCACCCATGAAACCTCGGACACAACAGTGTGACTAGACATTTTCATTTTCTCTTTCCCACAACCCCAACAACGAACACAAAGTTCCAGGGTACAGGTGGCCATAAAAGCAGACAGGGGGATTAAATTTCACAAAAAAAAATAAAATAAAAATTGACTGCACTTTATTTAATGCCCTCACTTAACTGCCAGCCTCTATTTGTGTTTGTCAACCTCTCAAATACACAGAGGCAATCAGACTCCTGGTGCTGGCGCCCGGAGCACTGCAGGGCTTCCACTGGGGATAATAACAGTGGCACTGAAACCTTTTATTAGCTGGCTTGGTCAAGAGCCCTCAGGAAGGGGCCTACACCATGACCAGACCTGGCTCCCACTGAGCACATCACTGGCTTCATAGCACAACCTGACAATTCAATGAGAGAGAGAATCAAAGCCTGGACACTTGTCAAGGATCTCTGATGTTGTCCGCAGTTTTGCAACAGGATGAAAATAAATCCTAACATGTCAAAGCAATAAATCAAGCTAAAACGTCGGTCTGGAGGGAACGGGCGTGGTGCGCAGTGCACAGTTGGACAACACTAATGCAATTACAGGGATTTTCTGCTTGCTCAGAGGCTCGGTTCAAGGGCGGAGCGCAGGAAGCTCGAGGCAAGCTGCACAAACCCAGCCGTTACTCAGGGTAACAGCCAAGCCTGATCTTGCCACCTCACTGTCTGGAAAAGCTGTTGAGAAAATACACACAGGATTACGGCAGCGTGGCTCTGAGTTCAAAGGCAGTCTGACGCGTCCAGCCGGGATCAGCTGAGCTGTTTCAGATTGTTGAATTTTGTGGGACAGCAATTCATTTGTGAACTACCAAGACACCTAAAAAAGTTGGAAGGGGTCATTACATCACTGAATCTTGCTTTGGTGCTGTATTGAAGTCTATGGGAGATGCAAGGAGAAACACACTAAAACCCAACATATCTACAGCGTCTGACTTCTGATAAAGAAATGCCTCCAGAAGATGAAAGAACACACTTTAGAGAGGTTAACCACAGGTGATGTCGCAGTCTCATCAGTGACATTTTGGTTGGACTTGCCCCGTTTGGTCACGATATGATGAGCCCTGTCAATCATTTGTGGAAAGAAAATCAGTGATTAACTGAGTGAAGTGAAGTGTGAAGTGTGTTCTTTCATTTTCTGGAGGCATTTCTTCATCAGACATCATACATTCATTCATCTGGCCAAAAGACTGCACCACAGTTGCAGCAAGGTGGTCAGGAAGTACCACACACAGGACTTTGAGACACTAGAGACCAGAGTTCATATCCTGTCTGAGTCCCATCTTTAAACTCCAACTCAAAAATGTTGTCTTCTAAAACCTTGCTTTTTAAAAAAAATGACAAAACAATAAATTCACCTTTTACCTTGTCTAAAAACTACTCATTAAAATGTCATCTCATGACACTTTCCATATTGAGTAGATCTAGACCATACTCCATGATTAATCTATTTACAGAGGTCGAACATTTGCCCCGTGAGCAAGCACTTGGCAACAGTAGCGACAAAAAACTTCCTTTTAACAGGCAGAAACCTCGAGCAGAACCAGGACTCAAATCATGGGCAGCCAACTGCCTTGATCAGCTGGCTTGAGACTAATTAATTAAAATGTCTAAAACTACTGGACCTTTGTTATACATTTTGTTGAGTTTTGTAGTCACACTATCCCAATGGTTCCAACAATTTTCAAACCCAGAGAAATCAATGAAGTTAACAGTGCGTTCACGGTCGCCTGTTGCTAAAACCTCCAGGAGCAAGTCGGCAAATGGGACTTAACCTTCGAAAATCTAAAATGAGTGCTGTAAACATTCAGCGATTACTTTACAAATTAAATCACATTGCCAAGTTTTCATAGGGTCTCCATGATGTTGAGGACAAATTTCAGCCCAATCCAGTGAAAAATAAGCAATTGGTGCAGCCAAGAGTACACATACAAACAATCACAAAGAGGTTTACATTTAGCTCAGATGGCCAAACTTCCAAAAAAAATCATGACTTCAAGTATTTGGAGGACAGCTATAGGATTGTTTAAGATCCTGTGAATAAAATAGAAGTTTCAACATGATTTTTAAATCAAGAATCTCAGTGACATGCTGACATGGAATGACCCATATGCAGCAGCACTCCCTAAGGCCTACAAACGCACCTGAGAAATAGATTGTGGTCAAATCACCTGGGAAATTGCAGCATCTCCCAGCTCTACTGCTTCCTTCAACTAAACTGATACTCAAAGAGGGATTGCTCTTGGCCCGTCTCCTAATGCAGCTCAAAGGTCAGTGTCAGGTACAAATAAGCAGCTAAATAGGATTCAGCACTTTGCACTTGAGGTGTCTGCACAGTTACACATTCCGAGCTAAGATGTAATAGTGACAGTTTGTTTTTCCTTACGGTGGGCTATGAAATGTGGCCCGTGTGGGGTTTACATGTCCAGGGTCCTCCGCAGCTATTAATCAACTCTGTGTGTGCACTTTAGTTTAGCTAGAGGACGAGGCCCCTCCGGAGCACTAAAACAGAATTTATCTCTCATGCCAGAGGTTTGAAGCTGACTTAATGTATAAATTTCCATATAAGCATGGAGAGACAATCCGGTCAACTTTAGGCTGTAAGCTCTAAATCTCTCATCAGCAGAACATGTACAGAAGATGAGCTATTCCAGATGGAGTGGAGATAGATCAACTCCTCTTTTCTCCCATTGGATAGATGGACCCTCAATCCACCAAAGTGACCTATAAGAAGAAGTAGGTAGGTGCGGGTAAAGGGACCCTAAAAAGGCCCGCACAGGCAGAGAAAGTGGGGTGGTTACTTATAGATTTCCGAGATCAAAGTCTGAGAGGATTTCTGATAGAGCAGAGGACAAAGCATTGGGCATAACTTTGTGAATACCAGAGTGTGGCTACACTGGTTGGGACGCAGGCTTGAGATCTGTTTCAATAAAGATTGCTCTATTATTCCACCCAGCCTTACCTCCGCAGATTCTTTCATTATCAAACTACACACCGACACCTCTGATGAAGACAGCCCAGAAACAACACACTTGAACAAGACTAACAACTCATTTACACTTACTTACAGTCATCTCTCTCTCAGGCTGATACTAACTGTTCCCCCATTGGATTCTATACGGCCTCTTCCTGTGTTATTTGGACAGCACTTCAGAGCCGCGTTCAAGACTACAGAGAGCCCACTCCTTATCAAACATGGCCTCTGCTGAGCCGTCTCTTCTGGGGCTTCGGATCGCCCCTGTGCCAGTGGGCAGTTAGGCCTTGCCAAGAGTACAATGTGCAGGGGGGGACTTGCCAAATGTAATCCAGCAATGGTTCAACAGGCTCAAATGAATCCAACTGGCTGCAAGTTGTGTGACTCTGTAACTGCTTCATGTTAGGAAATCAACAGAAAACCAGGACATAAATGTTCCTTGAGGTCCATCAAATGTGTGATCAAGAGCTCTGAGAGTGCAACAAGGGAGAAAAACACATGAGGTGTCGTTTGACTTAAATATGGCAGTTGCTGAATCAGTTTTTCTTGCCCTGCTACAACGTAAACTGACTAATGGACTACAGCTATTAGTTAAATTAACTGATAAGTAAACAACAAATTAATCAAAAGCAATCTACCAATTAAACCAGATTAATCACTCGCTGCTCACTCTAATAAAAAGCAGAAAAGCCAAGAATAACGTCCATAAATTGCTTTTTTGTCTCATCAACAGTCAAAAAGTTTTTCGTTTTAATTTTAGGCATGTTTGATTGAAAATGCATTTATTAAAACCAATCAAAATTGTTGCATATTTATTTTTCTGTAAATTGAGTTATCATTATTAATGAAGGTCTAATTTTAATGAATAATAAATCACAAGTCATTTATCAAGCAAAACTGGAAAGCAGCTGCAGGATTCAGCGAGTCAATGTGAGAATGTTCTGCTTTTCTGTTTTACATTAATTTAATCACTTTTGGAGTCAGATTTAATTACATATTTGAGGACACCCTTGGGCTCTGAGACTTTCTGACTATTTTGTTATGTTTCATTGACTAAATGATTTATAAACTAATAGGAAAAATAGGGAAATAGCAAATAGGAAAAAAAATCATCAACAGCTACATGTGCATGTGACCATCATATGTAATCATTGCAAAAAGGTGACACAACCACCTCTTGTGTGGAAAATCAACTTCTAAAGCCTGCTGGACAAATGTGATGTGCAGCATAGAGGAAGAGTTCCGTACCTCAAAAAAACAATGATTTCGCTGGCGACACTAATCTAACAATGTGTCTCAGTATGGTCAACCACTAAGATGTCTCTTTGGGCAGTCACAGTCACTTCTCGGTAGACAACTAGAAGTTGGTTTGCAATGCGGAGATGAGTGACATCAGCAATGTCCTTCCTTCTGCTTTCATTTTCAACTGTAACTCTTAAAAATATATAGTTGAACATGTTGGTCCGTCTTTGATATCTTCGACAGTCATATCTCAGACTAACGGCTACTTTTGTGTGAACTCAAGCTGTCATTTCCTTTATGCTGTGGCTAAACAGGTAAATTAGGTCTCCAACATATAACATATATTGTGCATTAATATCAGTGAGATATGAAAGCTGAAACATTAATTTTAGATTCGTTAGATGTATACACTTGAAATAACATCGTGATAAAAGGCTATTAAATTGTGTGTGAGCTAGTGGTCGATGCAGTGGTGATGGCCATCACATATCGTTTCCTGATGTTCGATCATCAGGGTCATTAAGAAAATAGCTGTTGGATTGATCAACAATGAAAAGCCCAAACAGATTTTATACTGCACCAATAAAAGCTTATAAATATCAACACCCTCCTCTAGGGCACACTCCTATCTCAGCACTGACAGGTTGTTCGGTCTAGCTTGTTCACACTACATCACATCTCACACAGTCTAAAGCAACCATTGGACATTGCTTACACACATACAGAATTTAAAGTCCATCTGGTGTTTGTTATTTCCTCGCAGCAGTCAGTTGGTAAATCACCTCTTGCATCATGTTATAACCCAAAACTCCAGAGTTTGTCCAGGAAGCCATCAGGGCCGGATGATGCCATCTGACCACCGACGACCCGCTGTCTTGGCACCCTCATCCGTGACTCACAGACTGCACTGATGGCTCTCAGTCAGTCAATCTGCCTTTATTTACAAGTGCAGGTTCACAACGGACTGTGTGAGAAGGTGTTAAAAGGGCAGTCTTAATCCAAAAATGGTGTGTCGCCCTTTAATCCCTGAAGACGCCGGGGTCCAAGTGAACGTGTGCGGTGCTGCCGGGGGATCAGACAGGTTAGCTGGAAATTCTCCTGACACCACCAAGTCAAACACTGATGTTAATCCAAGAACCAGGAGAATACGTTACTGAAAGAAAATCAAACACTATTTCAAGATGTCTTAGTCCAAGATAGAGTCATACGATTATTTAGGAGAAGCTTGAGATGGTTAAAGAGATCTAATAATACACCTTTTCTCAGTAACACTGAAACTAGACCTGAAACAATTACTTGATGAGCGGACAGATTACGACACCGACTCCTTGCAAATCCAGGTGTTCTTTCAATTAAGTTGTGCTGACAAACGTGATGGCTGTCTGGTTTATGGTAGCATGTTTTGAAGTGAATCAAGCGCTTTATTTATGAACTGCACCACAGTTGCAGCAAGGTGGTCAGGAAGTACCACACACAGGACTTTGAGACACTAGAGACCAGAGTTCATATCCTGTCTGAGTCCCATCTTTAAAGCATTTGAAATATCATGATTAAATGTTGATTAATAGTCTATGCCATGTATCATGCATCATCACGTCACCAGAGACATTTACTATATTAAAGGTCCAATTTGTCAGATTGATGATTCTCATTCCCGACACAAGCAAAGCATCAGTTGGGCACGAGCCTCAGCCTAGATCATTATCTCTCTGCGGGATTTGATATTTTGGCGAGAAAACAACAACCGTAATAGAGAGCATAATCCAGTTGGCATTATGTTTCCTTCAAAAACTTATTTATTTTTGCAAATGTGTCGTACAAATATGTCATTTCTAGGATAAACTGTTTGAAAATGCACATTCAAGCAAAAATACTAAACATCTTTAAATCAAATTTTCATAAAATGTGCTGCTAGGGGATTTTATCCCCTACCTGCTTCTTAAATGTGTTGCCGCCTGCCTTTCTATTTCTTGCATTTTGACTTTTGCATTTTGGACTTTGGATTTTGTGTTGTTTCAGTTCAGACTTTGGTTTTCAGTTTTACGTAAAAAAAAAAAAAAAAAAAAAAAAAAAAACTTATTTAAAAAAGCCTACTTTTTGTTCTGTCATCTTCATGCCTGTATCTTGGGTTTGTGTCCCTTTTTGTTTGTGACACCACAATGATTCGTCAAATAATCAAACTACAGAGACGATACACTGTTTCAGTAATTTTTCTGGCAAAAAATGCCAAACATTATCTGGTTCCAGCTTCTCAAATGAGAGGATCTGCTGCTTCCCTTTGTCATAAATTAAATTAATTGAGTATCTTTAGGTTTTGGATGGTTGGTCGGACAAAACAAGCCAAATGACACCATCACTGTGGGCTTGGTCGTGGAGAAAATCATCATTTGCAGCCCTACTGTTCACTTATATGCTTTTGACCCAAAGCAAGGGATCATGTGGAGGCATTTCATCAGTTTTTGGGAGACAAATAAACAAATCTTTCACAACATCACTAAAAATCACTTCACTAAAGGTTGAGACCTTGCTCTATTGAAAGTAGGGTTGTCAATTGTTTGGAATCAAAAAAACCCAAGAGCGTAGAGTAGACAGATTATCTGGGAGCATCTTGAAATGATTAAGAAAATCTGGAAAACTACTGCTGGCATAAAATATATATATATTTGTCTAATCTCTGGGATTAAAATGGCTTTTCTCAGGATATAAAACTGCAGCATTTAAGCAAGTATCAAAAAAGGAAGAATGATCATTTTTGGTACCAAAGTGTAGCTTAACGTTCAACTGTATTGATTATAATGCACTTTCCTCTGGTGTCAGGAAGAACAAAGACAGATTAATAACTGCACTTAATTCTTTTCGACTTTAACAGTGGCTCTGTCCTCTTGTTTTAGGGTAATTAAAGTACAAAACTTCAACCTTGACATTAAAGCCTCAGAGACGTCCTTTGTGAATGCATGTACAGTAATAATAGGGGTTATGGCCCAGAGGTTCTTTGTGAGTGACATGTAATTTTACGCTGCTGACCGTGACTGCAATTACAGAGTAGAATTTAATTTGTAGGCTGCCATATCACCTCCTTCATTAAACTCTGGGTGTCTTTTCTTTGTATTTTGTCCAAATCGGGGTGAAGAGGGAAGAGCGACATTAAAAAAAAAAAAAAGACAGTTCTTGCAGCAGAGATTAAACAACCCGGGATTATAGACTACCTGAGCAACACGACCGACGACGCGTTGTGAGAACAAGTAAAGCTTTAAGTCTTCCCAGATGTTGATCAGATTTCTTGTGTGTGAAGGCTCAGCCCGCTGGCCCAGTTACTACCACTATGACTGCTGCAGTGTGGATTAATGCCGGATCTGCAGGGAGGTTATCACCCTTGGTTACCACTGTGAATAAGCTAACCCTTGGACTAGCTTCTGCGGCGGTGTGTGTGAGTGTGCATGTGTGTTATCTAGGTTACATTACCATGATAATGAAGCAACACGCTTAAATGCTACCCTGTTGGCTGAAAAGGGTCAGACAAAGACTTTCTTTAAGGTCATTCAGTCAGGACAGGGTTCAGAGAGAGTCAAACTGAAATCTGAATTCTCCTCATTTTTAATAAGAAACTATGGTTATATGGAAATCATGTTAAAACTGAGTATATTTTTCCATTTTTCAAACAGTATAAAACATTTTTAAAAAAAACATTTCATGAAGGATTACCTCCACTGTTAACTTAAGTTAAATTGTTGGATTTAGTTACTTTGCAGTTTCTTTTGGAACACTTCCATAAAAGTGCAACCAGCTGCAAACTAGAATGACTGTCTTGCAGTTGTACGTCCCACAGACCCGTTACGTTGCTGCTCCAGAGCTGCCGGTTGAATAATGACCACAACATTTTTTGCAGAATATCATGATCACACAGTGCATTTAACCTCTGAACTTTTGGATATCTTATTATACATAGTGGACAGATTTGAAGAAATTCTCTCAGTGTGTTTCAGGGATATCGCATCCACAAAAGTTGGGCACCATGAGATGAGAATGGCCTTGACCTTTGACCTTTCCCCACCAAAAACCAATCAGTTCATCCTTGGGTCCAAGTGAACATTTGTACCAATTTTTAGGAAATTCCCTAAAAGTGATCTTGAGATAACGCGTTCACAAGACGGATGGATGGATAACAACATGATAAAAAACTGTGTAGCTCATTTAAAACAAGCTGAATCAATAATGTAAGTGTTGATATAGCATTTTATTTCAATGTTGCAGGCAGCAACTGAGTCTTTGTGGCCATTTTACAAATCAGTTTGTTGACACCAGATAGGAGATATTGCTGCTGTTTCCTAATCCTGTTAAACTACTGTTATCTCTGACTTGTAATTACAACTCAGAAGCTGACTGAAACCGTGTTTCTGGCTCGATAACTTCTTAATTCTAAACAATGGTGTGAACATGGATTAACTTTCAGGCCTCTGAGTGGGCGTTATTTAATGGCTGACTCACATCTAAATGCCGGTGTTGTTAGGAGATAGGGCTGCAACTGGTGATCATGTTCACTGTTGATTCATCTGTCAAGTGTTTTCTTGATAAATCAATAAGTTGTTTGGTCTATAAAATGTCAGAAAATGAAGGAAAAGTCTAAGATGATATCCTCAAATGTCTTGTTTTTCAATAACTTTCAGTTCACATTGGAAGTTTTAATGCTGGAGTGCAATAATGAGGGTTTTTATATTTCACATAAAACTTGCAATCATGGTTTTGGGTCCCTGTTGTATGGATTTTCATTCTGCACTGATTCATATTTAGCATATTTATGAGTAAAACTTTACTTCTGCTCGAAAAGCAACTTTTAAAAGTATAATGACTTTGAGTATCATTATTAAATGAAGCAATTTATTAAACCATCAGTAATTGATCTGTCTGCTGTAGGATTAAAAAATGAATGTCCTTTAGGACTCTGTGCAGCCAGATTGCAAACTTTCCAAACATCTCATATAAACTTCATACTCGACACAAAGGCACGAAGGGGAAATCTCAGCACGGATTTGATCAAACTTTGAATATAAACCGGAGACTCAGCCTCATTCCATATCCTGCCGGTGCCCCGTGCTTTCTCTAAAACTGTGGCAGGGCACTTTTTATCAGCCTGCCTTCTGCTGTAACACAATCACATGGGACCAAGGGGACTCAGAGAAGTGCCATTCATCCCTGAAACTCTTAGGAACTGGGACACTCACTGCATTCCCCAGAGCTGTTCCAACACCTCTCGACACACACAAAATACCGCGTGTTTGTGTGTGTGTATGTGTGTGTGTGTGTATTCATTACTTAATTCTAAATCTCTTTTTCTGTGTTTGTGTTTTTTTTCTGCTTGTGTGAGCCGGCATGAACCCGTCAGAAAAGCTTGCCCTGCAGGCTCTGATCTGCCACATGTAGTTAGGAGCAACTGCGACATCACCGTTTTCTGGATGAGATGCGATGGAGGGCTCGTCCTGAACTGTTACGATGGAGGACAACAGCCGCAGCCTTTCGCAGCTCAAGCACAATTCTTCACGGGTGAACTCACTCCAATTAAGACACAATCCGACAAAGGGGGAACCCTGCGTGTCAGAGCTCTCTCTGCAGGCCTCTCTCACCAATTATAAACATGAAGTAAGTAGCACAGTGTGGGTCAAACAGCTCCCAGTGTCGTGAACCATATACTAGGACAGCCAGGTGGAGTGAGAAATGCATCCTCTCATGCACCTAAACACATCACATCACGTCAGACATGCACTGTAACAACTATGTAGGGTTGACTTTAGAGTGAGAGATTTAAAAATGGCAAATCAAACACTTCATTTGGCTTCGAAATCTGTTATTTCCTCCGATACAAACTGTCTTTGTGACTGAGATTTGATTAGAAATTACAGGCTGTCCTCGTCAGAAAAATGACCACATTGGTCAACTGGGAAAGCAGATTATTATGACCCATATCTAAAAGTATCATATCTTCAAAGTGATTGGTGGGATGAGAAGAAAATGAGAGACAACTAGCAGTTTTCAAAGACCACATTTAAAACCCAAACATTGGGAAACACCCAAAAGTAGAGCAGGGTTCAGCTGAGTAGATCAATGACTTCATCTATACACCCATCAGTCATCACGTCATCCATCTATCCATCCTTTAAGCTTAGAATGACAACAAGACCACAGGTGTTGTCTGCACATGCACTTGTAAATGTCTAATATCACAATACAAGCAACAACTTGCAACAGCTGCCAATATGTAGACTCTAGAATCACTCACTGTATATTACAACAGACTAATGTTGAGCTACTTTTCAATTAAGATGACAGGAAACAAGAACACTGGTGTCATTTTATTCAAAGTTACAGCTCATTTACTTCGGTCCACTCCCAGTTTACATTCCCCTCAATCACTCTGCAATTGATACCATGTAATTAAACGTTCCTTTCTTGTTAAAATATATCAGTGTCAAATCTAGTGTGAAATTATCTCCTGTCTCAGATACAAAACCAGCCCAAACGAGTTTGTGAAGCGACGTGTTGTTGACAGCGACTCTTGTTTCTTCCTGTGGGTGTTGGAGGATTGACAGGAACCAAAAATGGATCTAAATGAATGAAAACTGTCAACTTAAGCACAAAAATACTCAAAAATAAAAACACAACACGTGTGGCTTTTCTGAAGGGAGAGGAATGATGCTTGATACTTTCAACACCGACAGGATGAATGAAGAGGATAACAAGCTTTTTTACTGTAGTAAAAACTAGGAATGAAGGGTAAGCGAAAACAATCACATTATCAATATTTCAATTGCAAAATGAGCCACACTTTTAGTGGGAATGGTCATTTTTGCAGTTCAACTTCACTGAAAAAGTCATTTTTGTACCAAAAAATCCTGTTCCCTTGCGAAGAAATGCTAAGAATAAGATTTGCATCTCTGTAGCATTACAATTCTATCTTATAATAGTAGTTTGGGACATATTTTAAAAATTGCAGCTCATGCAGTTTGGATATTGCACTTGGCCATTTCAATTATAATTAGTTTAAACCTCAATTAAAGCCACATCACACACTACTGTTCTTTAAAGTTCCCATTTAACAGCTAATGGAGGGCTATTTGTTGCAGCATAGACCGATGATGGTCATGCCCCATCGCAGCACCTAAATACCACGTCACTGATGCTGCCTCTCCCCAGACTGGCAGCTTCTAGGGAACATGGCCGAGTTAACCAGCTAACGGCAGCTAACTACATTTAGCAGCAGCTGGTGCTTAGTTTAACAACAAAGCTATCGGTATCTGTCTACCAGGAGACTCCATGAATCACTGCAGTTCTGTAACTGTCCTTCATTGTCAGTAGTTGAGGCTGCTTACATCCCCGGTCCAGAGACTGAAAAGCTGCTGGTTATCAGAAGGTTTGTTAGCAGTTACCTTAGCAACAAGTCAAATCTATCAGCGCAGGCAGAGCGGCTCGAGGGCTGCAGAGGGAAAACTAGCAAGTATTTTCTCCATGAACATGACCCGGTTCCACCCAAAACACTGAATGAAGGTATTATGGTGGGTTTTTGTGCAAGTTTTGTTCAAGTTATGTTTTTGTTCACTAATACATGTAGTCCAGTCACGAGCAACACACTCCTAAGGTGGCATTCTTTTTTATACATCCATGGCAGCGTCATAAAATAAAGAGGACGAAAAGTTAACATAGGTCCCCGAGTGCAAGGTTAGTCATCAACTTTCCAGGCAATTACAAACTCCAAAATTCCATTTATAAATACCTTAAAAACAGCTTTTTTGCCACTGTTTGGACTGATAGGTGAGATTTATAGCAACACATTTGTGATAAAAAACACTTAAGCATTTTGACTTCAGGGAAACTTTAAAGTCTAGTGTTTGAAAAACCTCACCTTTCTTTGTAATTCTGTGCATTAGCGTGATATCCTACACTTTTATGCCTCTTACATGGTTGTCTGCGCAATCGCATTAAATTGGTTGAAACTGTCGTGAATCTCAACAGTGTGCTTCCATCAATAAGAACGCGACCGGCTAATATCTTTCCCTGTTCGTCTGCTTTTGTTGCTTTAAGAACACGTGATGGACGTTTTTCATTCATCCATTTTTTTTTTAAACCACATAATCATTTTAGTGGATTTCTTTGGGTTGGAACATTGTTGGGAACATTTGGAATAATGTACACAACTCAACAAAACATTAAGGGTGTCACAGTTTTAAGTCTTATAGGAAATAGATCGAAAGCAAAATTCAATTTCCATAATCAAATTCAAATGCAGTATTGACAATAACCCTCTTTATTGATGAGAAGAGGCTTAACTCTTAGAGCAGGGGTCGGCAACCCGCGGCTCTAGAGCCGCATGCGTCTCTTTAGCACCCCCCTAGTGGCTCCCTGGAGCCTCTTCAAAAATGTATGAAAATGGATGGAGGGATATATTTTTTGTTTTAATATGGTTTCTGTAGGAGGACAAACATTCTTAACGGTTTCCAATTCTGTAAAAATGTGCATAATAAATATTAAATTTCAACATTTCTGTCAACGAAGATTTGCGTCATAGCCTGCGACACACGTTTCAGCGCGGTGCCGTGCCAGGCAGGTGGCTGTTGTAAACAAACCGGCGGGTGTGTCAAGGGCCATGGATCCCAAAGGGAAAAAGAGAAAGATAGCTGATGAGAACAGAGGATTCAAAGAAGAATGGACCGAATCATTTGCTTTCATTGCCAATGCGGAAGGATTGGCTGCATGTTTGCTTTGTAATGAGAAGTTGTCGAACAACAAAAAGAGTAATTTGGAAAGACATTTCCAGGGAAGGCATGCTAAATTTGCAGCCGACTACCCAGTTGGGAGTGAGAGAAAACGTGCGATTGCAGTACTTTGCAGAAATTAGAGGAGCACAAAGGTAGATTTAAGAAGTGGATTGCATCTCCAAACTCCACTACTGCTGCAAGTTTTGTTGCAACCCGAGAGATAATAAAGCGTGGAAAACCGTTCACGGATGGTGATTACATGAAGGATTCATTCATCAAAATATCAGAGCGCCTATTTTTGGACTTCAAAAACAAAACCGAGATAATCCAGAAAATTAAAGACATGCCTCTCTCCGCAAAGACGGTGAAAGAAAGGGCCATTAAAATGGCAGGGGACATCACCAATCGGCAAATCAAGGACATTAATTCAGCTCCAGCGTACTCAATTGCCTGTGATGAGTCGTGTGATGTGATCGATATCGAACAGACAGCGCTGTTGTGCAGGTATGTGAACTCTGATGGGCCGCAAGAAGAAATGATCGAATTAATATCACTGAAAGGCCAAACACAGATTTCTTTACTGTATTTCTATAATTTCATCAATGCAACAAAACATAATACATTAATATTGTAATGGAAGTTAAACTTAAAGCACCAAATATCGTACACCAGAGTAGTCACGTGGTGTGTCATTCTCTTCAGGATGCGCTGCAGGGAAAATAAACATTTAATCATGAATGCTCATTATGTATTTGTAGCCTACTTAGTCATTTTGATAGTAGGCTAATATAGCTAATATACACTTACAGCCTGTGTTGCCTTCATATAAGGCTTATATAAGGCTTTTAATTTTTTGCGGCTCCAGACAGATTTGTTTTTTGTTTTTTTGGTCCATTATGGCTCCTTGAACATTTTGGGTTGCCGACCCCTGTCTTAGAGGAAAAACTGGCCTGAACTTAACTGATAACATTGCCAAAGATCCTCGCTTACTTTACTTCAGCGGATGGTTTACTCTGGACAAGTTTGGGACACCAATGTGGTAAGTTTTCTCACCCTAACCTGCAAATAGCACAAACACAAAGTCAAGCTATATTTTGGAAGGAGAATTTAAAAATGTTATCGACAGTTGACAGGGCATGAAAGTTTAACGATAGCATTGCTGTCAGGGCTGAATGTCTTTAAATCTAAATCAAAATTAAATCAAAAACTAAATCAAATTGAATCCAAATGTGGATATGGAGAATCGTGACACCCCTACAAAATACAGAACAGATGAAGATTTCTTACATATTATAACCCTTATCACAAAAATGTTAATCACTGCATGTTCCCAGTTTAGTATGAGTAAAGATTATCTGCTTCCCTGCACTTTACATCATTGTTAGCTTTATATCTTTGGGTTTAGACTGTTGTTCAGACAAAGAAAAGTGTATGAATCTGTCACCTTGAACTTAAGGAAACTGTGATGGATATTTTTCACTGCTTTCTGACATTATGTAGAGATTAATTTAGGAACTAATCACTTAAACAACAACTTCAAATGGAGTGTTTAAGGCTAAACCTCAACCTCTCGGGGTTGTTGTGTCAACATTTGTAAAACTAGTGATATTAACTAAAATAAACTAAAATGAAAAGAGTGAAACAATGAGGCAGAAAGTGAGAGTCACTGAGGAACTTTGTGTTAACATCCTCCTCATCCCTTGAGATATCTTCCTCAGCTCCTCAGACACCTGAACGCCTCATGAAGGATGTTGTGAACACACCTGCCTGGCCTGCATCGTGCCTGATTTAAGTCCCTTATTTAAACAATGTCAATCATTGCATGTTCAAGGTTCAGTAAAGAGGAAGATTATCTGCTTCTCTCCACTTTATATCATTGTTAGCTTTATATCTTTGGGTTTGGACTGTTGTTCAGACAATGAAAACTGTATGGAGATGTCACCTTGAACTGTAGGAAATATTTTTCACTGTTTTCTGACATTTTGTAGATAGTAATACCTCAAAAGGAGTGTTTTTAGGCTAAACCTAAACCTCTCAGAGTAGTTGTGTCGACATTTATAAACTACGGACATTAACTGGAAATAAACTGAAATGTAAATGTTGAAACAAAGAGGCAGGAAGTGAGAGTCACTGAGGAACTTTGTGTTAACATCCTCCTCATCTGTTGAGGCATCCTCATCAGCTCCTCAGACACCTGAATGCCTCATGAAGGATGTTGTGAACACACCTGCCTGGCCTGCACCGTGCCTGATTTAAGTCCCTTATTTAAACAATGTCAATCATTGCATGTTCAAGGTTCAGTAAAGGGAAAGATTATCTGCTTCTCTCCACTTTATATCATTGTTAACTTTATATCTTTGGGTTTGGACTGTTGTTCAGACATAGAAAACTGTATGGAGATGTCACCTTGAACTGTAGGAAATATTTTTCACTGTTTTCTGACATTGTTTAGAGAGAAATACCTCAAAGGGAGTGTTTTAGGCTAAACCTAAACCTCTCAGAGTAGTTGTGTCAACATTTATAAACTACGGACATTAACTGAAATAAACTGAAATGTAAATGTTGAAACAAAGAGGCAGAAAGTGAGAGTCACTGAGGAACTTTGTGTTAACATCCTCCTCATCTGTTGAGGCATCCTCATCAGCTCCTCAGACACCTGAACGCCTCATGAAGGATGTTGTGATCACAGCTGGCTGGCCTGCATGTGCCTGATTTGTTTTTTTCTCTACCACAAGCAACACACACATGGACTCAAAAACACACCGAAACACACACACACACACAAAGGGCCTGGTTTCCTTCATGTGCAGGATCAAAAATCCCAAATTCAGAGCCCCCCCCCAAAAAAAAACCCCGGCAAGCAGACAGAAACCAGAGGAGGCTTGACTACCTCCACGGAGCATCAGCAGCAGCAGCACAGCTCTCATTTCACCTCACATCTGCTCACAACGCACACGGACGTAAAGCCAGGCACACCAGCTGTCTTTGTACACGCTCTCCCCTCCGTCTGACTGTCATGTATGAGAGAGAAGCCCCCACTTACCTTCCACATCCAGGCCATTCTTATTTCTACGCAGACAATGGTGGACTGCTTGTTTTTCGTCAGCCCCAAAAACGCCGCTCACCGCGTCCGCTTCCGAAGGCTTTAATTCATGAGTGCATCAGAGGAGGAGACACAGATGCGGTGCGGTTATGTGCGGGGGTCGGCTCCATAAATATTGGAGAGTACCGTTATTCGTCTCCTCTCTCTGGGGTTTTTTTCTTTTTTTTTTTTCCCCCATGGAGCTGCTGGGACCTGGACCGACGCTGCGCTGCTACTGGCCGCCGCAGACACAGAGCCCCGCCCCCGCCTGCGTCACGTGACAGCCGCTGATTTCCTGACTTGTGCTCTCAGTGCAGGCCAGGCTGAGGAGAGCAGAGGCTGGAGGATGTGCAGTGACCCATGGGAGAGTCACAGGGCTCAGAACAAGTGAGAAACAATATGAGGATCTGAGATGGTTACTCAGATATTTCAAATGTTAAAGAAGCGGGAGAATTAACTCAGTTACAAATTCAAGGGGCACTATGTAGTCCTGGAGAAGAAATTCAAACAAAGGATTTTGACATCTACAATATGAATGAGGTAATGATACAAATTCAGAAATATTTATTTTTTCCATAACCAAATAAGCAAGCTGTTCTCAGAGGAAAATAAGGTCCCCAGAACACTGAAGAAAAATGGCAGGGTCCGCCACATATAAACAAAGTAAAACGGTATGAAGTTGTGTGTTGTCTTATAAGGTTAGTCTGTTTATTCAGTTTGTTTAAGCATTAAAAGATCAGTCAATGAAGATCTTTCTCTTCCGATTAAGATTTATCCTGAACACACTCAATAAAATCTATTTTAAGATACATTTTATCACTGAAACACAACTAAACAAGCATTATAACTAATACTCAGAAAAAATATGGGGGTTTTTTTGTTTTTGTTTTTTTATTTCGCCACAGAAATTAGACCTCCCCTGGAAATTTACTTTGACTTCTCAGGTTGAGAAACAATGTAATAGATGAATATATCGTGGGACGAACCTATACAAGGTATTTTGTTAGTAATTACTAGTGCATTGCCTGTAGGAAGCATGTAATCCGATAGAAAAGTAGGAAGTTCAGTAGCTTTGTCATGGATGGCCAAATGAGTAGAAAAAGTTAGTTTTTTTACTGTGAAAACCCCAAATATGTTTAATGGACCAATTGCATTAGTTATAATGCAAATATAAATTGTTGTTTGCTAAATTGGTGCATAAGTTTTTGAAATTTACAAAGCTATGTGTAACTATTTACATTTAAATGCAGGCAATGCCTTAGGCTCCTCAGCTCATTCCTGCCTGTTCCACATTCAGCTGTCTCCTCCTTGGTTTGCCTCACAACACGACTCCACTACTCACTAAACACACCACACCAAACGCTACATAACACACTAACTATACACTCCAAACATGCTATATGTCACAAATCTCTCAACTCTCAAAACTCGCTATCTCTGTCGCTGTCTCCAACACATCACTGCTGCTGTCAATCATCCGCCGATGTCCCTCCCACATCTTCCTGTTCCTCAACAACCAAACTTGCTGCTTGGACACTTTCGTGACAAAAGCACATTTTTACTGTTTCTTCCTGCACCAGACATAAAGCAAACGTAACGGCAATGTTCGCGAATAAGCGTGTTGGACATTATTTACCCTAAATCCGGTTTTGGACGTGCCAGTGCGCCCGCTCCGTCAACTCGGTAGGTAACGTTAGGCCGTGTGGGTCAGCTAGCAGCTAGCAGCTAGCTACACACGAACATCCACAGATTCCGATCCCACTTTGTTGACCGTGCATCTCCGGATCTCCTCAGACCCCAACAGACTCAGTCTGGACTTGTTTAATCTCATTATAATCCACAACAGTCAGTTTAGATGAACAGAACAGAACAGAATGTTTCATCCTACACCAGACATAAAGCAAACGTAACGGCGATGTTCGCGAAAAAGCGTGTTGGACATTATTTACCCTAAGACCGGTTTTGGACATGCCAGTGCGTCCGCTCCATCAACTCGGGAGGTGGGCCGTGTAGCTAGCGGCTAGCAGCTAGCTACACACGAACATCCACAGATTCCGATCCCACTTTGTTGTCCGCGCGTCTCTGGATCTCCTCAGACCCGAACAAACTGGACTTGTTTAATCTCATTAATCCACAACAGTCAGTTTAGATGCACAGAACGGGACCGAACCACCGGCAAAATCCAGGTCCAGCTCGCGCAGCTGCAGGTATAAATCCGCTTGTTTTTAAGGTATGTTGTGGGCTTGAGCTCTGCAGTGATTGGCTCTGGTGCGCACGTGGCCACGGTGTGCAGTGATTGGCTCTGGTGCGCATGTGACTGTGGTGGCTCCGGTGGACAATGCTTGCAGAATTTGTAAAGCATTTATGAAATAATTTATTCACGGTATCATTGCAGTCCAAGCAAATGCTTAGTTGCACACCACTGAACCACGCAGCAGCCATGTTGAAAGTCTCGGGTCAGTGTGATCCTGATCCGCAGAGATATTTGAGGAACACACACACACACACACACACACACACACACACACACACACACACACACACACACACACAGACAGACAGAGATTTCTTGCTTTTATAGAGAGATATAACACAGGGTTGCATAATGAAATCAAAATTTGCAAACTACGTCATACTACAGAAATTACAACATACACAGTTATAAATATATAAATATTCATAAATATGTAGTGAAAGTTTTTGAATCTGCGTCAGGGTGTATGTCAACAGCAGCAACTAGATGGTAATCAGCATCACATCAAAAGTTCAGCATCACAGACATACTGTTCACTTTGATGTTATCAACGTAGAGTCCACCGCTCCTCGTCCAGCTGTAGTCCTGTGCTCTGTCGGCTCAGACACGGTCCGTCTGTGGAGTGAAACATCTTTAACTGAAATGTTGTGGTGGAGACAGGTCTCTGTGAAGCTGTGGGTCTCTGAACGGTCTCTGATTTCACAACGGAACACGATCTACAATATGAGTGGTACTAAAAGACAGGACAGGCCAGGGCTAGCTGGTTAGCATGCTAACCTCACATTCATTTTTTGAATTCTGGCCATATCTTACAGATTGCTCCTTTATTGCCATGCGCATGGTGAAGCAGTCAACAAAATACAGTGTCAGGTGTT
Source organism: Sparus aurata (assembly GCF_900880675.1). Taxonomy (NCBI): domain Eukaryota; kingdom Metazoa; phylum Chordata; class Actinopteri; order Spariformes; family Sparidae; genus Sparus; species Sparus aurata. The sequence continues at coordinate 14,811,946 of NC_044207.1, read as the reverse complement.
ACTTTAGTTTCCAGAGCAACTTTATCAAGCTTGTAATTCTGCAAGTGTTGCTGAAGTTTTGACAGTTCCAGATCGTTTACATTCTTCACCATGCATCTTGTGGCAGGTTGTTCCAGATCCATCACTCTACTAAAACATCAATATCATTACACCAAGTTATCAGATTTTATTTTACGACAGGTATAAATATTCACAGGTCATAATTTATAATAATTTAAAAGGTTCTGACACAGCTAAAAACTGGCCATAACAGCAGCAGTTATCTGCATTGTCAGTGTCTACTTTCTCCCATCCCTGACACTTTAAAGACATAGTTCACCCCAAAATCAATCGTATCATATCTGCAGTGCTCTTTATCCATCCAGATTGTTTTGGTGGGAGTTGCTGAGTTTCGGAGATATCAGCTGTAGAGCAGTCTGCCCTCTGTTAAATATAAAGGATGGAGATGGCACTCAGCACCAAACACGTACATTTGGGGAACTCAACAGCAGTGTCTCTTTCCAGAAATCATGGCCCAGTTACTCAAAATAATCCACAGGCCTTGTTGTGAGCGGTTTCATGTAGGAACTAGTTTCTTCCTTCTGAACTACACCAACTAACCGTATCATTGTGCAAAAGGGAACACAGGCGACAGATTGCTAAGTTACCAACCTCAGCAAGCTGATCTTACAGATAATTGAGGGGGGGCGCTATTAAAGTGAATAGAGAACGCTTCCTCCTCCGCTGGCAGTTTGGTGGGAAGAAAACAGTTCCGACATGAAACTGTTCACAACATGGTCAGATATCTTCAGAACTCAGCAACTCACGCCAAAACAATCCTGACCAATAAAAACTCACGACAGGTAAGAGGAAAAATATTTAGTTTTGTTTTCGGGGTGAACTGTCCCTTTAAATACTTGAACCAGTTCAGACAAAGACTCTCGTAACTTAATGTAATTTAACAAATAAACTTATAACAGTTATAGCCAATCACTTAAGATTTAATCAGCTAAATTAGTTTGATGAAGCACCTCTGCTCCTGCAGAGGCAGCAAACAGCTGATCCTGCCAGCTGGATTCCTCCTGTGTGGTGTTTGAGTGTTCTCACATGTCGGCTCCTGTTTCTTCTGAGCGCTCCAGTTTCCTCACAAAAGGGTGGGGCAGATACTCTTAAGCTGCCAGCGGTGTGAATGTGTTTATTCCACTGTGTGACAGACAGCAACTTGACCCAGGGCATGCTGAGGAAACCTCCAGTCCTCGTGTGACCCTGAATAAACCAGATACAGAGAACAGGAGCGTGACCACAATCACATCTGTTTGTTGTAATTTTGTAATGACCGCGCTCATGATGTAGTTCAGAAAGGCTTCCACCTTTTCAGAAAGGTTTCCAACTGAATGCATCTCGTGGAGGAAAATAATCTCATCGAGTATAGTGCAGTTTCCATCAAGAACCTGAAAGGTTCATCTATCTTGTTCACTGCAACACATTTGCATTCAGGGGAATCCTGCACTGGAAGAAAATATCTTATATCTGCAGAGCTGAGGTTATCTCATTCTATACCGTCTCCCCACAAGAGCAGATAACAAATATTCTAGATAGGGATCCTTTTAAAACACACAGCTCACAAAATTGTTTCTATTATTCAGCGGATAAAATATTTTTTAATCCGGACAGTTTGAAGAGTCTTTGGGGAATCTGGAAATACTTCCGTTGAGTGTTTTTAAATGTACTTCTGGGTTCAAGCATGGCCACTTAATTATCTTTTAAAGAAGCTGGTTACATCTGTGACCCAAATAAGCTGCACAGAATGGGATGTTTTAGCAAACCATCAGGCTGGCAAATGGGCTACCACAGCTCGAGTCAGCATTTCAGCCTTTCAGCAAGGGTGACACCACTGGATGTTTGTGAGGACAACACAAGGTTTTTTAAGGAGACCTGGGGACATCTCCATGTTTGTGGAGGCCAAAGCCAAATATATTTCACAATAAGTTGGGCCATCTACAGCCATGTTTGTAGCAACAAACTATGACCATCCATTGTTTTGTTTTTTGTTTTTTTACAGTTGCTGAAATCATACAAAATCAAAGCTCAAGTTTAATCACAAAGACTTTTCATCTTTTCATTCAGCTCTCTCCCTGCTCCCTCCATTCACCTGACGATGGGCGTTTCATGTTCTCCCTCTCTGTTTAACCAGCCAGATTTTGTCACGAACACTATCAGCCAATTGTGTCTCTGCTGTCCAACTCAAAACCGCTCTCCTCTCCGCCGCTGTCAGACATTCTCGTGACCTTTCTCTACCAGTTCTTCATATCCAGCGGCGCAGGTTCAACTCACCAGAATCAGCTCCCCTGTTCGTTCTTCCTCCATCACCAACACCAGTGTCTAGACTCCATCAGGGGGGCGGTGTCCTGGTCTACACGCAGCTTCATCATCTCCCCAAATGTTATCACAATGGAGTCCAACCGCTAAACTTTCTCATTCTTTTTTGTACACATGGAAATAAATCTTCATACGAGTCTGTCCTGATTGAAATACGGCTTGCCATCGGGAACACAGCAGTGCCACAGTTGAGCTTCCCACCCTGACCGCAATGTCAGAGGAAAATGGCCACAGTGTGAATATGGTCGGCTGTTTGAAAGTTGGCAAAATGGATTTGGGAGATCAGATGATCACATGATCGAGCAAATCCAGCTGCCTCACAAGTCGACTTAATGAAGACGGGGCTTCCTGGCGGCTCAGTTATCTGAGGTCCCTTGTGAAGATGTCTTCTGGTAAAATCCAGGACCTTTGTTTCATGTTGTCCTCCCATCTTGCTTCCTGTTGCTCTTTACTGTCAACAGTATGAAATAAGAGATTTAGGGGGAAGGTACAGAAAATGGACAGCATTTATATAATGCTTTTCTTGTCTTGCCAACCACTCAAAGCAATTACCAGCACAGGTCACACCACCACACACTACCTGCTCATCATGCAGTCTCACACTGATGGACAGGGTTCAGTATCCTGCCCGAGGTTTGGATTAAGTCTTGGATTGAATCACTGATCCTTGGTTGAGGGACAACCTGCTTCTGAGCCATAGCTGCCATCAATAGACCCTGATCTGTTGACAGTCAGTCCAAAAGTTGAAACTGTATGAATGCTGAGGACTCATGTGAAAGGATGAGAAAGAAAAACAGCATTTCTGTGAGAGGAGAGAAAAAGGCTTGAATAAATGGTTGGAGCCCACTGAAAGATACCAAGGACACAAAGACAGTCCGTCCACACAACCAGCCAGGCAACACATCTCAAGTTAAACTTCTTTAAGGGGTTGTATTTTGGAAACGATTTGGTTTGTGATAGTGATTTTTCTGTGTATGTCCACAGAAATTGTTTAAAATGATAAGAATAAGCGTAAGCAACCTGGCAAACATGCCGTCTGTCTTCTTCATCGTGTTATTCAGATGCTGCCGCGCTGTCGTGCCTGCCTGTATGGGAGCCTGTAATTGAGTTCAGCTGCAGTCTGCCTCCTGTCAGATGACATGACACCTTGAGTAAATAGAAATTCTCCAAGATGTCAGTCTTGTTTGCAAATGAAAGAAACCAATCTAAGTTTTTTCTTTTTTTTTTCTTCCGGAGAATATATTTGATACACACCTTCTGTAATTACTGGCACACAACAATCGAGCATGAATCCACCGCGGTACAAACACTTGCTTGAGGATAGAGGAACACACACACACATATACATGAAGTCTGTAAGCAGGTATCCACAGGTGGCTGGTACACCTCACTTCTTTTGATTAGCTGTCGGCATATTGATTAACTTCTTGCCAGGTGTGAAGCAGGTCCTCGCACCAAATCAATACCTCCATCGGGGTTATCACCAAATCTCCCCCTCTCTGTCTCTCTGTCTCTCTCTCTCTCTCTCTCTCTCTCTCTCTCTCTGTGCCTCTCATCTTTGAAAGCTTTTCAAACAGAGCATGAAAAAAGTAATCCTCAAACTCTTAATCACGGATTAAATTCTCAGGAGTGCACACCTGGCCCAAAAAGAGAAAGTCAAGGTCATCTGCAGACCGTGCATCTGAAATTACCTCTGGATGATTAAGAGACTGTGGATGATACCCCTTCGACTTCTCTGGAGGTGCTAAAGAGTTTTCAGGCTCAGCGAAGTCTGCAAGATGAAAATATATCTTTTCCGCTCTCCAGTCGCCAGATGGCTGTGGACGGTAGATACTGACGGACAGGTTTACATGGTGTGAACTGGACTCCGGAATGCTGCATCCCAGTTTATTGCTAGATGCTGTAAAAATGACTACTGGTTAATTTTAGGGCTAATAATATATAATATATATACTGTGATTGTTTTACAATGATAAAGAAGAAAATCACACTAATTGTTTTTCTACATATTGTGATTCTACAGCAACCCAGACACAATTTAATGGCAAAAACACAGTATTTTTATTTCTAATTACACTATAATTAGCGTCTGTTGTTGTTATAAATATTCAGATCTAGTTTAAAGTACAACTACAACAATGTAGTGTGTTTTCACATCTTTATCTTTTGAAAGCATGTTAGCCTGTCAGCTTGTTAGCCTTTTAACATGTGTCACTTGTTGGCCCACTTGCAGGCCTTTTAACCACGTTGGCATGAAAACCTTGTTGTAAAACTGCACTATTTTATTATACACACACAATCAAAAAAGATCACACAGTGCGTCCTCATCAGGAAAACAAGCATATAGGTCGACTGTAAAACGCAGCATGTTTAGTGCCATGTTTGTTTTCTACCTGGTGACCTCGAGTGGCCATAGTCGTTATTACAGCAGCAAAGGAGGAAGTCAGGCGTAGTAGCACAAAGACAGCAACTGAAAACAATCTGCCACAGGCTTGTATAGACAACCAAGAGAAGACGGGGAGGTGCCATTTTTCACGTTACATTACAATCTGCTCCCATACGGCCAATAAAAAAGGGAATAAATACATGTTCCAAATTGTATATAGAGCCGCTTTGAATTCTGTACGAAGCATTGGTATTTTACTTAATTCACATAAGTAACATAGTTATTTTAACTCAAATGACAGTATTTTCCTAAATCGTAGCAGTAGTTTTCTTGCCTAAAACCAGCCAAGCGAACGACACATGTCCGGTACACCCCATGGACACGGGAAGTAGGGTTGCTGAGGCATAAAGGCTAAAGCTAAAAAAGGACAAAACAAGGTATGAAAACCATCAACTGATGCCCACAGGATATTAAATCTTTCTTTGATCAAGAAACATTGATGTTATTTGACAATACTCTGGTTAAGTGTATGAACCATGCTGCGCACTGGAGTCCCTGTTCACAGGGACAAACAGGAAGATCTGTGTTGTACTGTATATGCTCCTCTCCTCTTATGTGCAACATTTGCTGAATTAACAAGAAGATATTTAAGAATTTGTCATTGCCAGCGTTTTTTCATAACCAAGTTTAAGATTCTCCAAACTCAACAACTCACAAAGTTGAGAGTTTTTTTATGGGTGTCTGGGGAACTGTCACTGGTAAGCTGCTGTACCACTACAGTCATTCTCATCTCGGAAAACAGTGAACAGTGAAAATTGTCTGGACATGAGGATGTGTTGTTTTCACAGGAGGTGCCTGACAATATAATGTTGCTATGTCTATATTTCACACGACTTTTAAAAGAGAGTAACTCAATAGAGTCATTCTCTTTTTATCCTTTTTAACTATCCTTCTCTGAGCAGCTGATGAAAAACAACCTGCAGAGACCAGAAACATCACATCTGAACACAGAACAAAAGAATATGATCGTAGGAATGTGTTGTATTCATTCTGTGATGAAAGAGTGTGAAAGCAAAAAACAGTAAAGGTTCAAACCACAAATCTGTTCACAGCCAAAATGTGTTTATTTAAAACTATATTGTACAATGAGTGAGGCAGAAAGTCTGTAAATGTGAAAAAACACAGAGACCTGTGGACTATACAGTTATTAATTCATTATTATTATCATCTAGGATTTTTTTCTCATCAGTGAGGAATATGTGAAACTGTGCACAATGCAAATGTTTGAGCTAAAGTCTGTTTCTCTCTGAGCTTTTGTCTAAAAATAGTGGACAACACGCTGTGAAGCAGCCGGGATCTGGTTTCAGCTCCAGAGTATCTGAGCTCATTTTGCTTGATGAGAATGGTCATCGTCGCTCTGGTTCCCAGGCTTTAGTCTAGTGAGCCCAGTAAGAGGATGCCTGATTGATGATGCCCTCGCTGCTCCCTGAAACCCTCCTCCTCTGCTGACAGACGCACACAAAGACGCCGGTGGAGGTTTCAAGCTGACGGAGACGAGTTGCTCCTCACAGTCTGGTTGAAGACAAAGAGATGGACAGAGAGGGAAATCTAGTGGAATTCAAATCAAACATTTCAATTGTCTCAAACATAAATAATCTAATTTGTGGAAAACCAGTCAGAGAAACTGATGAAATAAAGAATAATGAAGATGTATTGTACATGTATTTGTACATCACTGCAAGTTTCACTGTCTCACATATATGTAAATGTAGTTTCCATATATGTACGTCTAACTTCTCAACATTTGAGTTGTTTTTTCATGATTTGTGTCAATTAAACCGTGTTATAATGATATTTTCACCTGTAAATACATTTCACTAAATTGAAGAGTTTGCAAAGGCTGTTTGTAATAATATTAGTTAATATATCAAATTGAGTAAACCAATAACCTCAAAAAAACTAAATATTTTAAGTTGGTACAGTTATGAGCTCAACAAATTTAAAACTTACAGTGTAAAAGCTTGGTTGGCCTTCGGGTGTAGTCTTCGCGATGTGTTCAGGTGCAGCTTTTTGGCCGAGACAACTTTAAAACGGTGTGTCTGCACTGTCAAATTTTGTTGACTTTATTTTTTCAAAAGTCAGGAAACCGATTACCTCAGAATTCCCAAGTGAAATGGACGTGTGATTTAAGTTGTATGAGTTAAAAAGTTTCAACAACTTAAAATGAGTAGTTTTGTTTGTTGTTTTGTTATGACAACCTTGAGGAAATCAGTTTCCTCCTTTATTAAAGTCACTGTCAGATTTTATCGTGTGGGCCCTTAATACCGTCTTTTTGTGCCTAAACCTAATCAAAACATAAGCACAGTGCGCAATAGAAAAATTTTATCTGAAGAAATGTAAAGTATCAACATATCTGTGGTTTGCAGAAATATGAATAACCAGCAAGTATTCTCATGAACCATCAATTATTGATCTGAACAAACAAGTTGGTAATAAGTGTGTGACATAATCACACATGACAAAAAACTATTCTAAACTCGTCGAGAAAACAATGAATTTACCTGCAGGGATCAAAATAAAATTAACTAATCCAGAAATGTGCTCATTTTCACTCTTCCTTGACTAACCTCTTCATTAGCTTTTAATGAATCATTTAAAATGTAGGAGAAATCTTATAGTCGCTTTCTACAACAGGTGTAGCGTCACTGCAACCTGAATCAAAGTGTAACACAAGCAGCACTTTCACACAAGTGGAGCTTTTCAGACTGCAGCTCTTCATGGACGACGCTCTGGCACATCACATCACCTCCACCTACAGACACAGCGGACAGCCTCCCATTCCATGTGCCTCTCCGCTTCCAAGACAGATTACCAGGATGAATCATTTTGACTCAATATGACAGATTTGTCGCTCCTGCCACTGAACACAAACATACATTGAAATCTAATTACCACATGTCCTTCTGCACGCTGTGTCATTCTGTTAACGTGTGTAACGGTTCATAATAAAACACAAGATTCCTTTATATTCATATTGTGATTTGATATATGACTGAAGTAAATAACCTGAGGGGATTAAAGTCCTAACCCTCCTTTAAGATGCTCTTAAGAAGCGTTTATGGTCATTTAAATGTGTCTTTTCGGCTGTTTAGGAAAACAAACCTCTGATAAATGTCACCATCGCTACAAACCGTACAGTAGGTCAGTGCAACATTTGTGCTTTGCTGCCTCCCAGTGATTTTTTACAGGATGTTGATGGCAGTGAGAGAAAATGGTGTCCCATGTAAGAAAATTAAACCCTCCAGATTTAAAAATATTCCCCCAAATTTAAGCTTGTTTGGAGTTGAGCTTTTTTTAAAAGGTACGATTTGTAAGAAATGTAGTTCAGAACATTCAGTAATGTCAAAGACAAGAGATATCTACTGAAGTTAGCATGCCAATAGTCAGGGCCTGAAAACCTCTTTCTCCCAGCCAGGGGTCCAAAGAAGCGGAGCAAACACCAACACTTCCCTGGCTAGCTGCATGGCTAACTGATCTAAAAAGCTAACAGTAGCATGGAAAAAATACAGTTATATGCAAGATATGCTCTAAGTATAAATTCAAGGTGGCTTGATGAAGAAGGTGCATACAATGAAGACAATAAACAAACAGTGACTATAACATATATAACATAAACAGACAGAGACATAGAGTGTGGGATTATTGATAAATAAAGATGGAAGAGCTGTACAGGAATGTGCAAATAAGATGAAAAATAAAAGACTGTTAAAAGTTATAATTATATATAGTATATAGTTATACATAATTCTTACATATTGCACCTCTAAGGTGGATTTTATTTGCGGAGACTGAGACAAACATTGTTTGCAATGTTCAGATCTGTGTGTTACTTTATTGAGGACATGTTTTGTATAAGATACTGAATTTTTGTTTTAACAGAGAGTGAATCCTCTGAGTTGATCCTCTCTGTGGTAAATCTACAACCAGGAAGTCAAGCTTTTTTTTTGGCTTAACATGCCAACATGGGGGCTCCACCTCCGACACTGTATCCAGACCTTCCTTGTTAGATCTATGCTTTAATGTCATTGCGGCTAACCAGCAGCTAGCGGTAGTGTCATATTTAGCCTACAAACATGAGAGGGGGTTGATTTTCTTATCCAACTTAATGCAAGAGAGCAAAAAAAAGCTAATTTCCCAAAATGTTCAACTAATCCTTTAAAGGACCTATTTGTAAGAAAAAAATATTTTTGAGTCTCATTCAGATTCAGAACTTGTCAAAAACTTTAAGATTGTACAACGGGTTGGCAGCTATCCCAAAGCGCAAGTCTTTGTCAAATCTGTAACGCCGACACTAAAAGTGGTGTAACCTCCACCAAATTCCAACCAACTGAATACCCCTCGTTTCTTGAAACTCAGAAGTCCCTCTCTCGTGGCAGTTTTCTTAAGTTAGCTTGTTCTTGGCTTTTGTACAAACATGGCGGACGTGATCTGATCCGATCCTCTGCAGATGTGAAAGGCTCCTTCTAACATCACGAAAACACAATGATTCTTATTTTCAGGTGATTTTACGCTAACGAATACATAATTGGGAACATTATATTGCATTTCTGCCCACAAACAACCCTAAATCCTACACACTGGACCTTTAAGATGAGACGTAAAATAGTATTCATCCTTGACATGATCCGGTAGATTTTATAAACTATTTCTCCTACAGACAGATCGTTCAGATCCATTTCTTATGGCAGTATGGGAGGGTTTATTTTTTCATCAGCTTGGCTTTTGCTGTGCCTTTGGTTGAGGTGGTTTCGTTGTGAGATTCAGCTGACATTTCCCCCCTCGTACCCAAAGCTCTGTATATCTATATTTACACCTGGATGTGTGACAGGTGTGTCAGAGGAGAGCAGAACTTTGACCAACAACATCTGCTCTGTCAGCAGAAACTGCAGCAACCTGATGGGTAAAAACAACTCCTCAGTGACACGAGGTAAATTATGAATCCAGCGAAAAATAAACTTTTTCCAGACAAAACTCCACACCAGAGATACAAAATCATACTTTGCCAGAGCTGTGGAGGGCAGGAAAATAACACGTCACACTGCGTCCTGGATAATAGGCACAAACTGGGCGAGAGGTTTAACATGAAGCTCATGCTGAGACTTTTCCACCAAACTCATGAGTCATCTCTACATTCACATACAAGACTGCAGTGGTTTAATTAAACATTTATAAGTGATTGTCTGCTGTGTCGGTGGTTCAGCAGCATTTGGCTGCAGCCCCTGTGGTCGGACTAATCCTCAGTATTTTGTGCTGAGAGATAACAAGAGGGTGACAGCGCCGAGGAAAGGAGAGGGAAGAAAAAATGGGTTGCGGCTTTGCCCGCAAACAAAACAAGACGGAGAGGTGAAGGCTGTGATCCATCCATCTGTCTTTCTGCCTCTGTCTCTCCCTCTGCTTTTTCCCGCTCTCTGCGTCTATCTCTCAGTCGCACTTTTCTTTTTTTTCTCCCCCTCTCTCCCACCTTCTGTTTTTCTCTTCATCTCGCTCTTCCTCACTAATGAGAGCCGGTGGGGTTTCTCAGTAGCCTAACAACCAGCATGTTTGTCTCTGCCCAGACACCAGGGGCCCACTGCTTACTGCTCCCCCATCGACTTAGTAAATAGACAAATAAATACAAAACTCACAGGGCTTCCACTATATTTTTGCAGGTCCGCGCTGCTCTGACAATACGTGATGAAAAATGCATGGAGCAGGAGCAGGGGCAGTGAAAGAGGGCCGGCCAGGGGTGGCACGGGCCCACTACCAAGAATCTGATGCCCCCTTGTTGCTTGTTAGTGCCACGGATTGATTACCGAATGGGCCTGCTGGGTACAGGCAGAGCCTCTTCATAAAACGAAACAATTTTGTGGAAAAGTCATGGGATTACACAGATATAAAACAACTTACAGAAAAAAACTGTCAAGGTTCAAAACAACCACCAAGTTACACTAGACAACTGCTAAGCGACACATAACAACTTGAGAGAGATGACTACAAAGACACACAATAAGAATACTAAGGTGCAAAATGACCACAACACTTTGTGGTTAAAACAACCACTAAGAGGTGTAAAAAGAACTGCCTAGGAGATGCAAAACTGACTTGAAAAGAGCTAAACAACCAGTAAGAGAAGACAAAATGGCTCCAAGGAGAGGACTGCGTAGAGACAACTGCATAGAGACACAAGGTGACTGCTAATGGACTCAAAACATCTTCGCACAGATGCAAAACAACTTGAAGCGACGCAAACCAACCACCAAGAGACACAAAACAACCACAGAGTGAAGCAAAAAAGCTGAGGAAGAGATGCTAGATGAAAGAGAAAAAAAAAAGGAAAATGAAGATAACAGATACAAAAAGATGCAAAACTACCACAGCGACCACACAGTGTACAGACCCCGGGGCCCTACAAAGACCAGGAAAAAAAAAAGAAATGCATAAATACCATGTAGAGATGCAACAACACAAATTCTTACAACATTATCCAAGACCATCCCTGAGCAGGAACCCAGGAGTGGACCAGAATATTAAAGTGAACCTCGTCTCTCTCTCTCTCTCTCATGACGCAGTAATTAGTGCATTGAGATGATAATGTTTCACAATGTGTTATCACTAGATCATTATTTGAAATTTCACGAAAGCCATTGTTGAAAATTGTTTCGGGTGAAGTGTCTTTTTGCTCATCAGGCAGTACATTGCAGCGGGAGTCTTTATCTTTCTTACATGGAGGAAAACAGGTAGGAGGGAATTACCCACCTTTAATTACTCAGGCGGAGTAAATCAATCTTTACGCTGCTCCATTATTACAATCTGCCACCGCTCTGAAACATAATATCTCATACACAATGAGTTGTGGCATTTCTGGGGTGCTGGCATTATTACCCCAGCCTCCCTGGTATTAATCAGCGTGGGTTGTGATGTGCATGAGGAAAGTATGGAAATAACTCAGTTACACTTTCTACAGAGCTCTTACATCAGAGCCTCACTGTGAGGCATTGATTACAAAGACTTAAACCTGCGATCAAAATTGGTTTGCAATCATTCAACTAAGAGCTCATAATTGAAGTTTCTTACCAGGATCCTGAGTGAGACGTTAAAACATATGTAGTTTGTCTGAATGGTAAGGCTGCCACCTAGTGGCACTTACACGAACAAGCCACAGAGGCAAGTTTAGGTGGATTTTGTGGAAAGGATCCCTCCATGGACATTATGCCGTAGTGTCTGCATACACAAGTATAACACATAGGCTACATGTGTTTATGAAGAGCTCACTGACATTTTTGCACAAAAAGAGTGCACAAAAATATAACGTAGTTATGCGTTTGTTAAAAACGAAAAAATAGAAAATCCTTTAAGCAAACATATGTAGCAAACAGCTTTATCCAATCTGATAACCAGCTGGGCAAAGGCTTTTTTTTATCCATTTTGTCCTGCAGAAAACAAGACTAAAGGATGAGTTGACCCAAAAAATGAAAATCCACAAAACATTTCTGGAGCTCACGGTGCAAAACAGTGATGCAGCATCCTGCACAGCTCAACACAAACAAAAAAATAACATGAAACAACAAAAAAGCATCCATATAAAAATGCTGTTAAAAAAAAAAAAAAGCTGGCTTATGTATTTTTTCTCTGTTTTAAAACATCTACTTCAGTTGCTTAGGAGATTGTTGGAACACTGTTTCGCTGTGAAACTCGCAATGAACAGAGTTTCTGATTCTAATCGAGTTTGACAAAAAAGAACTCATTGAACAGTTCACTAACACGCCGAGATACGGAGACCCTAATATGCTCATTAAACTCATTTAGTGCAAAAACAAGCGGAGTCACAGCTGGGGGGAAACATTTATTGCCAACAAAGATAACAAATAAGTTAGATGAATATACACACATACAGGCGCGAAGCAGCGAGCAGCTGTTTGGATCAGAGCCGCCACCGCAACACAAAGATGAGCTCTTGTTTTACCAAGTTGTTCAGGACGTAGTTATGCTTTTGTGTTGTTGTTCAGATTTGAATCATCTTTGAGAAGCACAATTCTTTGAGAACTTTTTGTACCCTACGTTCACACTACAGGCTTTCGTTTGACTAACGACTTTGCATAACAATGTCAAATGAACTCATTTATCAGTTATCAGTCATTTAGATCGACACAGCCTCGGAACTAGCAGATGCCAACATGTGATTTATCTAACTTCTGTAACAATGTCAACACTGAACTGTTATCTAACAACAGATATAATGTGGATTCAGTAAGACAACAAGAGTGCAGAAACAAAGATCCTGAAAGACAAGGAAAATGTGTTTTAACCGATTAGTAGATGTAAAAAATAAAAAATGAAAAATAAAAAAAGACACTTGAAAATCATAAGACTGGAAAAATATTTCATGATTTTACACACAGTGTGTCCGCCTGCAGCTGGACTGAGTAACCAGAGGTTAAATAAACAGTGTAGCTGAGCCTGTGGATAAGAAATTAAACATGCTTGGCAAGAGAAGATGACTCCTCTGGGTGTCTCCAGTTACAAATAAAATCTAGGGATCCAATATTGATTTTTTTTTTTACAGGGACCATATCGATTATTAATAATCAAGGAGAGTGTTAATTGATATTGATATTGATATTGAGTAAAAATGAAATTCTTAGTGTCAACACTTAAAACCACCAGTGACTGAACGCAATTGAGCACAAATTACTCAAGTACTGTAAGAGTTAGAGGTACTTAGCTTGAGTATTTCCATTTTCTGCATTTATTTGATAACTTCAGTTACTTTTCAGATTCAGGTTAGTCAGAGTTAAAAGGCTCTTCCCAGTGATGTGTAACCAATCAGACAGTTTAGTGGGAGGAACATTTATTAAGACCACAGAGAGGTGACCTGAGCCTTTGAGTAGAGTTGCATCATCTTCCTTTACACCAGTGGACCTTTTTTTTTTAACCAATAACGGATTGTGGAGCCTCTCAATAGGTCCTGGAAGTTTGCTGCAAATACGAGCAGACCAGTTCTGTAAATCAATCGACCAATAAATCACGTGTCGACTACCAACTGCAAAACACTGTATCTCTGTATTCATGCATTTAAATGTCCCAATAAGAACTTTCTGGGACTGTCTGAGGTATCCGTGAATCACATGACGATTGGCATTTGAACATCTGTTGTCACGACTCTCTCTACATAAGAGCTCTGGAGATGACAACAGACAGAGAGAGGCGGCTACATCAGAGCCAAAGGAGCTCATTTTCAAAATAATTAATTTAACCAGCAGTTGGACAAAAAAGCCCTCACAGACACTTATAATCAGAATAATGATCAACATCAGCCCCGATAACCAGCCCATCACTAATAAAATCAGCTTTGTTTGCAACAAGTCCTGTGTTGCATCCATACAGTGAGTAAGTCAAAAATAATGAAGGATGAATATTATTTACTTATTTCTGGGTATTAGCAACAATGGCTACACTTCAAAACATCTCCAAGTCATTCTCTTGCAGTAAAACCAACATATGTGACTTGGTAACATCATGAGTGTTTGAGGTTTTGAAGACAGAAAGGCTCAGAGGAATCGAGTCAGAACTGTGTGACTGGGTTTGTCCTCAGTGGGTGGAGAGCAAAGCCTAAAACGTGTCTGTTGACTTCAGCTAATGCGGAGATGTGTGGTGGTCCTCGCTCTGCTCCCAACATCCAGCCGTGGTAGTCGGGTTGCGGCCTAACAGGGCAGCTGTGTGTGTGTCTTTGAGAGTAGTGTGATAGTGTGTGTCGGATGGTTAGCTGAGGAGGTCCGGCTGCAGGCCAACCCTCTGCAGGACGTCCTCGGGCATGCACAGGACTGGATTCACCGGCTTGATCTGTTCGTCTCCGAGTAGGGAGAGACCTGCGACTCCAAAAAGAGTGTGGAAAGGATCCACCTGCAGGGATGGAGGGAGCGGGAGAGGTGATGAGATGAGAATCAGAGAGATGCTTCTCAAGTCACTGGGCTTGTACTAACACACTCGCCCAGTAGCATCTCAGCTCAGCGTTTAGCAACAGAAAATTATGACGTGTGTATGAGGCTGTGAGATTAAGGACTTTAATCTTGCTGCGGTGCAAAGAACAACTTCTTGCGGCTAGTATGGAGGGGGCTTACACTACAGGAGACTCGGGCGGAGAGCTTGGTCGATCCTCAAGCTCTCCCCCGATTATCTGGTAACATGAGGGGTCCACAGATCAAGTCTTTAGCCTCTTTAAGTGAACCAGGCTTATCTGGGCCACCCTGATAAATATTAAACTGATCTAAAGCTGAAAATCTGGACAACCATGACTGTCATTCCAACAGTACTTTCACGATAGTCAATGAGAGCGACATCCCAAAGCAGCTGGCGGTGTTGCCAAGCAACAGTAACCAACCCTTGTCTTTGTTACAGATGTTAGCTAGCACACTACTGTTGACAGATGATAAAAGATTTCCCCTTTCCACTGCAGCATGCAGGAGTGAGTTTTGATTGACAGCTTACCATGTCTCCCGGTCTATCAGCAAAACCTCCGGTCTCCTCATCTTGACTGGCAAGAATAAACGTTCGCAGCTTGGTCTTGTCGATCCAGTGGATCCTACCGATGATTTTTAGCGACGCCAAAACCCACCACGAGTAGCACACATCTGGAAGCTGAATGAGACAAAAAAAAACACAATGGGTCAGTGCAGTTATCTAAATAAAGTCCAGTTAATTATTCTTTTCGCAGTAAATGTACCATCTTATTTTATAAATAAATGTGAATGTTTAAGAATCGAGTCTGCAGTTCAAACTCTTCCAATATGAAGAAACTTGTACTTGTATGAATTCATAATGATAAAGAAATAGCAGAGCAGCAGAACAAATTCAGGAATCACTATGCCCTGATTTGGTAAAAGTTAAAAAAAGACAAGATGGTATTTGATTTTCTCAGCACAGCATCGGGAAAGCACAAACCTTCTCCGGCCGTCCATTAAGTCCTCCAGACGGCAGCTGCCTCTCGCAGAGCCACCAGCCCAGCAGGTCAGCATTCACCTGGTGCAGTTGACCGGTGAGTGATAGGAAACCAGTGCAGCAGTAAATCTGTGAGATGGGTGGAGGGGGTGTTAACACGTCACTGGTGTAAATGTGATACCAGCCACCTTCTAGAGTGAGAACATTTCATTCTGTTAGTTTGGGGGATTGACAATCTCTCAGTTATGAGTCAGACTCCCTCCCACGAGACCAACCGACAGCCTCACATTTGTGATGAGTGACTTGTATTAGGGACAGAGCAATTTAACACCTACTTTACTCACCGTGGGATTATTTTGTAACTCTGTAAAGAGATTAAATTAAGTGAAACTCTCACAGCATTACATCAATAGACTCACCTGACCGGCATGAGACTCTGAACCTGGTCTGCAGCCAAAACCTCCATCAAAGTTCATACAGGACAAGACGAATTCTACAGCTTTGTCAACATTTATTGTGTCCATCTTGCCCTTGGAAAGAGGTAAAGACAGAGAGTCCTCTTCAAATATTGTCATTTTAATTAAAAAGTGTTACGCCATTTAGTGAAGACAAATAATTGAGAAGAAGCGTACATGACATACATACCAGTAATGCAAGTGTAGCAACCGCACAGAAAGAAAATCTTGTGTCTATTTCTCCTGTAAAGACAAAGAACTGCAATTATAACAACAGAGACGGTAACTATTCTGTAATTATTATTATCATGATAAATAAATTACAACAAGAAAATCTCACACAGGCACATATCGGCCAGCATTTGCGCTGGTACCCATCTATCTGCGTAGGTTGTTTTGTTATTTAAGTACATCTTATTTATCATCTATGTGATCTGAATCTTTGATTTCACAAGAATGACTATAAAATTAAAAATGAAATATAGATATAAAAAAGGAGTAGGACTCGATAAGTTCACACTTCCTTCCTGCTCCTTTTTGGACATGAAATATTTGCTTGCTTTTCTCTGCAGGGATTTAGTGATTTGCTGTATGCCTGATGTTTTCAAAGCTTGTTTGCTTTTGTATTATTATTATTATCATCATTATTATTTTTTTAAAACTTTTTTTTTATTGTCTTATTTTGTCTTTAACATGTCCAAACAAACAGACAAACAAACAAACAAACAAACAAATAAATAAATAAATAAATAAATCTGTTAAAGGTCAAAACAGGCGGCTAACATCAGCCAGAACTGAAACATCATTTGGACTCTAGGCTTAAAACACATGTGTGGAGGGGATGTTTCAGTTAAATATTTATACAAGTTATACATGAGTACATGTCAAAAGAAGAAGTAAATACAAAGGAGTTGGTCTTCCTCACCCCATTTGTCTCCTGCGAATGAGCCGTCTTCCTGCTGCAGCCCTTTGATGTATTCCACCACTTTGTCCACGTCGATCGCATCCACATTGTCATACAAGCACAAGATCTGAGGATGAGATATTTCAAAATACAGAACTCAAATCAAAAACACAAGGGTTGCAGAGTATTCAATCTAGAGCTGGGCAATACATGGATATTATATCATATTATGGGACTGTGAATCATCTTCGATTTTGGATGTGGTTACATTGCTATATGACATACCAATTTAGTCATTAAATCCACATAACTCACACTTATTTAAATACATCTTTGAAGGATGGATTGTCTTTCTCTATGGCAACGATTCCAACCTCTCACAGCATACATAGATAACAACAAGTCTGTC